>NC_091324.1:29389006-29421506 GCF_038502225.1 Cherax quadricarinatus | reverse complement strand
TCGAGTTTGTCGTGGGCAGCGTCGATGTGGTCCATGAGGGCCACTTTGTCCTTCTCCAGCTTATCCTCTACATTCTTGAAGAAGGGGGCGCAGTAGCAGGTGTAGCCCACTCCCACGGGACCCTTAAGTAAAAAAAATAACTTAATAAAGCCGCATTGATCATTCAACACAAGAAGTGGTGAAGGCTTGATACTTCGTTCAGTAATAGCAAAGCAAGTACCACCTAACGTGCTCATCTAATTCCAGTAATGGCGGATGCCACAATGCATTAGTCAGACCATCCTTTTTTTTTAATTTAGCACAATTGGATACATCAGCAATATTCTGCTACCCTATTCTATATAGCTACATAATGAGTGCGACAGCTGGAAGTTTCCCTCTTATATTCCATCACACAGGCAAAGGTATACAGAGAAGGATGTCGTTCTGCATTCGGTTCCAAACTGTTGTTTAACTGAGAATTCTAGGGAAGCTTACTTTTTTGATGTTGCCGGCGAGGTCGATGAAGTATTGCTCGCCCTTGGAGAGCGGGTCCTTGGGAAGGGAGTCGATGTTGGGGGTAGTGAGCTCCTGGACGTTGGTTGGTGGGTAGTACTGACAACCGTAGGGTGACCACTGTACTTGCTTCCCTCGTCTCTTCTCCTTGTGTTCAGACTTGTGCTACGGGAATCACATTCTCTATTATAGTGAAGCTTAGAGGGTATGTTGGTAGTACGTTGTATGTGGGAGTATATGTATGAGGGTGGGTGTTGATGCTGTTATATGTGGGAGTGTACGAGGGTAGGTGTGCTATGCTGTGTGTGGAGGTGTATGAAGCTGAGTGTTGGTGGATTCAGGAGTTTAGACATTATAACTGAAGGTGACATGTACAATGATATTGCTAAATTTATTTTTATTTCACCAGAATTTGAAACTACTACTACCACTACTACTAATACTACTACAACTACCACTAGTACTACTAGTACTACTATTACTACTATTTCTACTACTACTTCTACTACTACTACTACCGTCTGGTCAGAAATAAATGCAACACACAGACCCTTACTTTCTTCTTCTCTTTGGCTCTGGTGCTGCTGTCCTTACTCGAGGTTCCACTGTCGTTAGTCTTCCCTCTCTTCTTGTCTCCTTTTCCCGTCCCCTTTCCCGATGCGCCCTTGTTCTTGGCCTCCTTCGCTTCCTTCTTCTTCTGCTCCTGTTCTCTGCGGAGTCGCTCCTCAGGAGAGACCACGGGTGGCGGATTCCTGAGGATCTCCAGGATCTGGCCGAACTCCTTGCGCCTGGCGATGTCTCCAGGCGCCTCATTTTGCTATCACCAAACATTGTTATTAATGTCTCTATTCTAGTTGTTATTAACGTGCTACTGATAATTATATAACTTTGCTGTTTAATGAATTTTAATATCATTGTTAATAATAATAATAATAATAATAATAATAATAATAATAATAATAATAATAATAATAATAATAATGTCATTAAAATTATTATTCTATTTAAGAAATCTACATTTCAGACTTAAGGGGTGGAAGGAATGGAATGATGATGGATGGGAGATAATGATGGAGATGGAAGGACAGGAGAACTGAAGATAGAGGTGAGGATGGAAGAAGAAACACAGCAGTGATGATGGAAGGATGCTGAAGGTGACTCTCCCTACCCTGTTCTTAATGTGTTTGTCAACACCAGACTCTCCCTACCTTGTTCTTAATGTGCTGGTCGGCACCAGACTCTCCCTACCTTGTTCTTAATGTGCTGGTCGGCACCAGACTCTCCCTACCTTGTTCTTAATGTGCTGGTCGGCACCAGACTCTCCCTACCTTGTTCTTAATGTGCTGGTCGGCACCAGACTCTCCCTACCTTGTTCTTAATGTGCTGGTCGGCACCAGACTCTCCCTACCTTGTTCTTAATGTGCTGGTCGGCACCAGACTCTCCCTACCTTGTTCTTAATGTGCTGGTCGGCACCAGACTCTAGCAGTATCTTGGTGAGCTTCCTCCTGCCCATGGCGGCAGCAATATGCAGGGCCGTGTCTCCATTCTGACAACAACAACACAACTTTAGTCTCACATCAACATAAATTAATAAACATTTATTGTTTAACAATATATCACACAGTGAGGTGTGTCTGGGGAAAGACAAGTTACTAAGACGTAAACATGAGGAACATCATGAATCAAATGTGCGAGAGATGAAGGAGTGAGAGTGAGCTTTAAAACCGGTGATAAATGAGAATAGAGAGAGAGAGAGAGAGAGAGAGAGAGAGAGAGAGAGAGAGAGAGAGAGAGAGAGAGAGAGAGAGAGAGAGAGAGAGAGAGAGAGAGAGTTATCCTGACCTTGTTCATCTCGCCGACGTGTATCCTGGCAGAGAGTAGTATGCGGGTGACACCAGCGTGGCCATAGCGTGCAGCGGTGTGTAGGGGAGTGTCACCATACTGTCAGACACAAGGAGGGGGTAAATAATAACCACGTTTAGTCAGCAATCTTGGCTCTCTCTTCTATACACACACGCTTATACTCAGAATCATTTTTTTTCCTCCAGAAAAGTTACTTCCTTCTTCCCTTTCTTTGTCCTTCCCTCCATCCCTTCTCTTTCTGCTTTCCATTATACATCGCATCAACTAACACTAACGTGATCTACTGCCTTCCCTCCATCACAACTAAAAACCAATTAATTAATTTTATCCCTTACTCCAGGTGAGGAGCAAGTAGCGGGTGTAACTCACGTTGTTCTTGATGTCAGGTTTGCAGCCTGCCAGGAGGAGGACCCTGCAGGTCTGGTTGTGACCGTTCTGGCAGGCCAGGTGGAGTGGGGCAAACCCTCCCTTGTTCTTGATGTAGACGTTAACCTTGGCCCTGACCAGCGCCTCGGCAGTGTGACTGTAGCCCTTCCAGGCTGCCTCGTGCAGTGCAGTGTTCCCGTGCTGAGGACACACATGTATATAAGAATGATGCACATACAGTAGGGTAACATAAATAACAACATACAGTTGCATGAACACAGTTGTATAGAGGACTGTTTTCAGTTATAAGAAAAAAAGTAATATTGCTATAAAGTTACATACATAGAGTAAATTCTGTGCATCCTATGGTTTTATTTTTCAAAAATCATAACCAAGTATAATGTTTTGAAAATATATGATTTGAATTTGGGTACAGAATTAACTTATTATTAAATAAAATAATTACCATTATTTTAACTACCCACAATTAGTATGTAAGTTTATTTAGACACGTAAGTACAAGTATCAAAGATAGTGTAAATGACCAAGGATAACCCAAAAAAAAGTCAAAGTGACTTATTTCCATAAAAAGCACAAAACACATATATGTTTTGTGACTGTTGATGTTAATAAAATAAGAGAATTTAGCGGCTACAAACCTGGTCATCCTGATGGTCGACGTTAGCGTTGTGTTTAATGAGCTGACGGACAATTTCGATGTGACCCTCGCAGGCGGCCCGCTGCAGCGCAGTATACCCACACTGCAAACAAAGAAAACGTGTTAGGTAATGTAGTAAGAAAACCAACATGCATAAACCCTAGTGGGGGGTCTCGTTTAATTTAAATACACAGCAGGAGACAAGAGTTCGATGCATGATTATCACCGTGGCACACACCATTAATTTATTTTACCGTTTTTGTGCACAAAAATATGTCAGTTTTAATTAGGAGTCATAAAGGTGGGGGTATAACCCCACACACGTAGTGTGATTGTAAGGTATCGTGTACAATTTGTGATCTCAACGGGTTGTAGAGTCATATAACTACATGTCTGTCTGTCACTGCACGATCCCACGATCCCCGTATCCCTTAAACTCACCCCCCTCTACCTCAGCCCACACAAGAAACAACTGAGACTACACACTCTCAAGTGCAATATAAGCTGAAGTTCAACTCCCTAAAAAGTAGCTATGGATTAACCCTCCCAAAATAATAATAATAATCTATACTTCTACAAGTGCACGTAGAACATATATAGTCCTTGCTGACATCAATGACATACTAATAAAAAGTCCCTTGTTATGCAGAGCATTTCAGGTAAATTAGGTTAATATTGTCCCCAGGATGCGACCCACACTAGTCGACTAACACCCAGGTACCTACTTACTGCTAGGCGAACAGGGACGGCAGGTATCTTAAGGAAACACGCCTTGGAGATCAATACCTTGAAAGCCCCTCAACAAATCTACCTTGATGCTGGTGATAGGCTCATGATCCAAGGACTTATCTTCCCTGTCTCTGGTACGGCTGGAAAACACTAGGGACGTGTTTCCGTAAGACATCTGCTGCCCCTGTTCACCCATCAGTCTAAAATGGGTACCTGGGTGTTAGTCGACTGGTGTGGGTCGCATCCTGGGACAATAATCTAATTTGCCCGAAATGCTCAGCATAATGTCATTGATGTCAGCTAGGACTGTATACCTTGTACATGCACTTGTAGTAAATAAAGATATTATTATTATTATTATTATTATTATTATTATTATTATTATTATTATTATTATTATTATTATTATTATTATTTTCTTAGATCAAATCTGACTCCTATTTCTCCAGACACTGTACGACCCCTACGGGTTTAGTTCTGGCAAGCACCTCAATGATTATAAAAAAAAACAGTTGGGTAAAGTCAAGGCCACAGTAACAATACACAACGCAGCAGTAGACCACAAGACGCACAGAGACCAGGATCACCTGTCAGCAAACAAAATGAGATGCATGTTGCCTCGGTGTATATAAAATCGTTTCATACCAACGATTCGTCAGGAACGAGAGCTCAACGAGGAGTGTTCAACGAAGGTTGATAAATATGACACATGTGCAACACTCATGTGTCACGATAACATGACACATGCATAGCTTGTTGCTACTCCTCTGTAGCTGAACCAAGCCTACCACTTTCCAAGGACACTGATGTAAGTGGCCCGTGCAGTCTTGATAGAGCAATCGTCTCAGCAGGAGCTGTGACTCGACCCCTCCAACCTCTCTGAGCGTCACAATGCTTCATGGTAATACCTGTGTTATGGTTCTCTAAGCGTCACACTACTTCAGAGAAACACCTGCATTACGCCTCTAAGCGTCACACTGCTTAAGAGAAACACTTGCATTACGCCTCTCTAAGCGTCACACTGCTTCAGGATAATCCTTGAGACCGTTACTCCGCTAGCGTAACACAGATTACGGTGGCAGTAACCTACCTGGAGCGTGTCGACCTGGCCATCACAAATAGAGGAAGTGTAAAATAAAGACTTATAAAGTTCGCTGACTTTGCTGATAGCTTCTTTAACCGTGAAGGGGCTGACGTTCTCGGCTTTATACACTCCCCCCTTGCCCTTGCTGGTGGGGGAAGTCACAGGTCACGTGAAAAAAGGGCAGGAAATTTAGCAGGAGTGATAGAGGGGTGGGGGGAGGGATGTAACCAATGCCCACCAAACTCAATAACTTCCAGCATGACCTCTGACAACCCCTCACGCCTTCTCACGTTCACTCACGACCCCTCACGTTCGCTCACGACCCCTCACATTCCTTTACATTCCCTCACGTTCCCTTACGTTCATGCTGCGAGTGATATCAATTAGTTTTGTTGTGCACGTGCGAGTGTGTGTGTACTCACCTAATTGTGGTTGCAGGGGTCGATTCATAGCTCCTGGCCCCGCCTCTTGTGTGTGTGTGTGTGTATGTGTGTGATGGTATTGTCTTAGTGTTCCAGCAGTAACCAAATTATTCGGAGCACGTCTTGCCGCCGGGAGGTAGAGAGCAGCAGAGTAGCAGAGTAGCAAGAGTTCACTCACTCGCCCTCACAACAACGTTCACTCAATACTCGTGTATTGAATACAACACTGGTCGTGGTGGCCAGCTTGTTCCTGCTTTCCATAGCTGTCTTTATCAGGTTAAACACTCCAAAAACTAATTATTGTTGAAAAAACAGGATCATACTGTGCGAGTCCTTCGCCCACAGTATTATACTGTGGGAGTCCTCACTCTCTCTAGGCTGGAATACTGCTGTACATTAACATCTCCATTCAAAGCAGGTGAAATCGCAGATCTAGAGAGTGTACAGAGATCCTTTACTGCACGTATAAGTTCTGTCAAGCACCTTAACTACTGGGAACGCTTGGAAGCACTTGACTTGTACTCGTTGGAACGCAGGAGGGAGAGATATATCATAATCTACACTTGGAAAATCTTGGAAGGAATGGTCCCAAATCTGCACACAGAAATCACTCCCTACGAAAGTAAAAGACTGGGCAGGCGATGCAAAATGCCCCCAATAAAAAGTAGGGGCGCCATTGGTACACTAAGAGAAAACACCATAAGTGTCCGGGGCCCAAAACTGTTCAACAGCCTCCCATCAAGCATTAGGGGAATTGCCAATAAACCCCTGGCTGCCTTCAAGAGAGAGCTGGACAGATACCTAAAGTCAGTGCCGGATCAGCCGGGCTGTGGCTCGTACGTTGGACTGCGTGCGGCCAGCAGTAACAGCCTAGTTGATCAGGCCCTGATCCATCGAGAGGCCTGGTCATGGACCGGGCCGCGGGGGCGTTGATCCCCGGAATAACCTCCAGGTAACCCACAGTATCATACTATGGGAGTCCTCACCCACAGTATCATACTGTGGGTGTCCTCACCCACAGTATCATACTGTGGGAGTCCTCGCCCACAGTATCATACCGTGGGAGTCCACCACCCACAGCATTATACTGTGGGAGTCCAACACCCACAGCATTATACTGTGGGAGTCCAACACCCACAGCATCATACTGTGGGAGTCCTCACCCACAGTATCATACTGTGGGAGTCCACCACCCACAGCATTATACTGTGGGAGTCCACCCACAGCATTATACTGTGGGAGTCCAACACCCACAGCATCATACTGTGGGAGTCCTCACCCACAGTATTATACTGTGGGAGTCCTCACCCACAGTATCATACTGTGGGAGTCCTCACCCACAGCATCATACTGTGGGAGTCCTCACCCACAGTACCACGCCTGGGGGGTTCCTCTCCCATTTAAACAAAATATCCAGGTCGTTAACGCATGGGTAGTGAATCCTAATGGAAATTCGCTCATTCATAACGTTGGTTAGAATACGCATAAAGCGTACAGGGACAGCCTGCTAGGTCTGCATTCCCGATAATGAATTAATTCGGTTTAACAGTACATCGCTACTCCCCACCCCTCTTGTGAAGTCAGTGTGCGCGGGTGGAAGATCGAGGGGATGGGGTGACACAAGAGGGGGCCAGGGTGGGAGTACGGGTGGGGAAGGGAATGTGGGCGGGGGGGTTAAGGTGTGGGTGGCGGTTAGGTTAAGATGTGGGCGGCGTCACCATTCACAAAAGATATACCAAGCATGCATAACAACGTATGACCTGGAGAGTGTACGCCAAGGATATAGCATACACAAGACACTGTGTGGAGTATATATAAGCAGTATGCTGCAAGCATACACACGAGTGTATAACCCGAGGAGAGTATACACGAGTAGAGGTGCGGCCGGAGCCACACGTTAAGAGGTGTTCGGAGAACAGAAGTCATGTTAGGTGTGTGAGCAACTTATGATGACCAGCAGGATGTTTATGATACTATGATGGTCTGAAGCTAGGATAATGAGACGAAATTCTTAAGAAACTGGAGAAGCCAGTGCGCCTCTATATAGTGGCATTGTAATTCAGGCTGAGAGTGAACGATCAGCGGGTTACTGAAATGTCTGAGGGTGAACGATCAGTGTTATTGAAATGTCTGAGAGTGAACGATCAGTGTGTTACTGAAACGTCTGAGAGTGAACGATCAGTGTTACTAAAACGTCTGAGAGTGAACGACCAGTGTTATTGAAATGTCTGAGAGTGAACGACCAGCGACGCAGTTCTATGTTTAAGAAATTCATAAAAACTTTGGCCAGTTTCCACATTTAGAATCTGTCAGTCAATTGTTATTATTTATGCTAGTAAAATAATCAGAGGAGATAATGTGCAGAACTGCAGCCGCAAACTGATGTTCTTACTGACGAGGCGGTACACAGACAGTACCAGTTATATAGTACGAGGTGGTACACAGACAGTACCAGTTATATAGTAAGAGGTGGTACACAGACAGTACCAGTTATATAGTAAGAGGTGGTACACAGACAGTACCAGTTATATAGTAAGAGGTGGTACACAGACAGTACCAGTTATATAGTAAGAGGTGGTACACAGACAGTACCAGTTATATAGTAAGAGGTGGTACACAGTACCAGTTATATAGTAAGAGGTGGTACACAGACAGTACCAGTTATATAGTAAGAGGCGGTACACAGACAGTACCAGTTATATAGTAAGAGGTGGTACACAGTACCAGTTATATAGTAAGAGGCGGTACACAGACAGTACCAGTTATATAGTAAGAGGTGGTACACAGACAGTACCAGTTATATAGTAAGAGGTGGTACACAGTACCAGTTATATAGTAAGAGGTGGTACACAGACAGTACCAGTTATATAGTAAGAGGCGGTACACAGACAGTACCAGTTATATAGTAAGAGGTGGTACACAGTACCAGTTATATAGTAAGAGGTGGTACACAGACAGTACCAGTTATATAGTAAGAGGTGGTACACAGACAGTACCAGTTATATAGTAAGAGGTGGTACACAGACAGTACCAGTTATATAGTAAGAGGTGGTACACAGACAGTACCAGTTATATAGTAAGAGGTGGTACACAGTACCAGTTATATAGTAAGAGGTGGTACACAGACAGTACCAGTTATATAGTAAGAGGCGGTACACAGACAGTACCAGTTATATAGTAAGAGGTGGTACACAGTACCAGTTATATAGTAAGAGGCGGTACACAGACAGTACCAGTTATATAGTAAGAGGTGGTACACAGACAGTACCAGTTATATAGTAAGAGGTGGTACACAGTACCAGTTATATAGTAAGAGGTGGTACACAGACAGTACCAGTTATATAGTAAGAGGCGGTACACAGACAGTACCAGTTATATAGTAAGAGGTGGTACACAGTACCAGTTATATAGTAAGAGGTGGTACACAGACAGTACCAGTTATATAGTAAGAGGTGGTACACAGACAGTACCAGTTATATAGTAAGAGGTGGTACACAGACAGTACCAGTTATATAGTAAGAGGTGGTACACAGACAGTACCAGTTATATAGTAAGAGGTGGTACACAGTACCAGTTATATAGTAAGAGGTGGTACACAGACAGTACCAGTTATATAGTAAGAGGCGGTACACAGACAGTACCAGTTATATAGTAAGAGGTGGTACACAGTACCAGTTATATAGTAAGAGGTGGTACACAGACAGTACCAGTTATATAGTAAGAGGTGGTACACAGACAGTACCAGTTATATAGTAAGAGGTGGTACACAGTACCAGTTATATAGTAAGAGGTGGTACACAGACAGTACCAGTTATATAGTAAGAGGTGGTACACAGACAGTACCAGTTATATAGTAAGAGGTGGTACACAGTACCAGTTATATAGTAAGAGGTGGTACACAGACAGTACCAGTTATATAGTAAGAGGCGGTACACAGACAGTACCAGTTATATACTAAGAGGTGGTACACAGACAGTACCAGTTATATAGTAAGAGGTGGTACACAGACAGTACCAGTTATATAGTAAGAGGTGGTACACAGTACCAGTTATATAGTAAGAGGCGGTACACAGACAGTACCAGTTATATAGAAAGAGGCGGTACACAGACAATCTCAGCTATATAGAAAGAGGCGGTACACAGACAATCTCAGCTATATAGAAAGAGGCGGTACACAGACAATCTCAGCTATATAGAAAGAGGCGGTACACAGACAATCCCAGCTATATAGTAAGAGGCGGTACACAGACAATCCCAGCTATATAGTAAGAGGCGGTACACAGACAATCCAAGTTATATAGTAAGAGGCGGTACACAGACAATCCCAGCTATATAGTAAGAGGCGGTACACAGACAATCCCAGCTATATAAAAAGAGAGGCAGTACACAGACAATCCCAGCTATATAGAAAGAGGTGGTACACAGACAATCCAAGTTATATAGTAAGAGGCGGTACACAGACAATCCCAACTATATAGAAAGAGGCGGTACACAGACAATCCCAGCTATATAGAAAGAGAGGCGGTACACAGACAATCCCAGCTATATAGAAAGAGGCGGTACACAGACAATCCCAGCTATATAGAAAGAGGCGGTACACAGACAATCCCAGCTATATAATAAGAGGCAGTACACAGACAATCCCAGTTATATAATAAGAGGCGGTACACAGACAATCCAAGTTATATAGTAAGAGGCGGTACACAGACAATCCCAGCTATATAGAAAGAGAGGCTGTACACAGACAATCCCAGCTATATAGAAAGGGGTGGTACACAGACAATCCCAGCTATATAGAAAGAGGTGGTACACATACAATCCCAACTACATAGAAAGAGGCGGTACACGGACAATCCCAGTTATATAGAAAGAGAGGCGGTACACAGACAATCCCAGCTATATGGAAAGCGGCGGTACACAGACAATCCCAGTTATATAGAAACATGTCTTTATTGGAATGTTACGTTACAGAAGACGCTGGTCAAACACCAGTCTGCAAAATTAATAAAAGTCCCAGAAGCAGTGCTGATGGATCTCTTCGTCAGAGATGAATGTCTCTGAGATAAGCAAAATAAACATTCTAACTCCACAGAACATTATAGATAATGTGTTACTGGTAATGACAATAGAAGTGTTTGGTTCACTAGACTCTCTTTAAGTGCTGGTCACACAAGAATGTTGTCAGAAGTGGAGTTTTAGGAGGAAAAAAGCTTGAAAGTTCTGGCAAGAGATGCCAAAATATATTTTGTAGCTAACATTACACCAGCACATACTGCAGGAAAGGAGTAACGCATATCCACAACATTATAATCAAGTGAATGTTACTGTCTCGGTACAACATTCCTCTTGATACAGCCAATGACCAGATAATTATCGTCTGCAAGGTGGAGCTAGACAACAACGAGAAGAGAAGGGCAGGGGAGGTTCACTCGCTGCAGAGTACAAACATATATATCATTATCAATGGTGCTTTTAACCGGGTAAAAAGTTTGAAGGTGATGAAGACCCAAACTCCTGTTAATGGATGAACAAGACTAATGCCCGACGTGATGGCAGACCATTAGTGGGTTTTAAGAAGCTAGAGAGACTGAGGTAAAGACAAAAATGGAAGAATTGTTGCGTGCTGTGAAGAACTAGTTGATGTTTCTTACAGGTGTGCGGGGCCCAGACTGTACCAACAGATCTCTGGCTCCCTTCAAGAGAGAGCCGGTCAGATATCTGAAGTCAGTGCCCGATTACCCGGGCTGTGGTTCGTACGTTGGACCACGTGCGGCCAGCAGTAACAGCCTGATCTGACCCTGGTCCACCGGGAGGCCTGGTCAAGGACTGAGCCTCGGGAGCGTTGACCCCCGGAATACCCTCCAGGTTGGTAGGTAGACCACACCAGTCCAGCAGTGAGGCACCAAGAATGATCACCCAGATGAGAGAAACGTGTTCGGTAATCAAGACATTTATTAAGGAAACATTACGAGTAGTTTCTCCGGTTCTGTTTACACTGCAGAAACCACTTGTGAAACGTTTCCACACTGCAGAAACCCACTTGTTGCAAAAACGTTTCCTTGAATGCCTTGATTAGTAGATGCGTGACTGTTTGCTACAAGGTGTGAGCAACGGCACAATAGTTCCACCAAGAATGATTACTAAAGAATAAAAATGATCAATACCCTGACTGGAATAATATATAAACAACCGGCACACAGGACCGACGCCGTCGTAAGTTTCATAGTCCTATGTGCGGGTTAAATAACAATAAGGCACAATACCGTGACTGGAACAATACACAAATAACCGGCACATAGGAGCGTAAGACGACGTTTCCGTCCGACTTAGACCGTTTACAAAGTCACACTAACAGAAAAGAGAGATGGGGCCAGTAAATATAGGCCAAGAATTGAGACACTTATGCAACATATGGGAATCTTTATTGAAGAAACGTTTCGCCACACAGTGGCTTCATCAGTCCAATACAAAGTAGAAATGGGTAAGGAGAGGAGGAGATTGAGATAATGAGTCCCTCAACCTGGAATCGATGTGTTCAGTCCATCATTCTTGTAGGAAGTACAGCATAGGGCCAGAGAGGTGGCTTATATACTGCAGTAAGGTGAGTCGGTTTTCAAAACCATTCATCCGAAATGTCAGACACTGCAACATCATGGGATCTTGGTACAAAGACTTCTTCAACGCTTGTCCAACCTTTGGACGACGACCTACTTACACTAGTAGAAGTTCCCACTGTTATCCCGCCTCCTCCTGCTTCGACTCACCTGACTTCACTATATAAGCCACCTCTCTGGCCCTATGCTGTACTTCCTACAAGAGTGATCGACTGAACACATCGACTCCAGGCTGAGGGACTGATTACCTCAAACTCCTCCTCTCCTTACTCATTTCTACTTTGTATTGGACTGATGAAGCCGCTGTGTGGCGAAACGTTTCTTCAGTAAAGATTCCCATATGTTGCATAAGTGTCTCAATTCTTCAACTTGTCGGTTTTCGAAACCATTCATCACAAATATAGGCCAGCTGGCAGGGACGGGACAAGAGAATTGGGAATAGTAGTGGTAGTGGTAAGGCAGGTGGTGGACGTAGTAGTGGTAGTATAAAGTAGAGAGATTGGTTGGTGGGACAAGAATAGAAAGGGAAAGCGAAGAGTGAAGGTAGGGGCCACAGGTAGTAAGAAAGGAAACAGAAGTAGTTGTGGTGGTGGGGGGTCAGTCAAAAACCAAGAAAGAGGATTACTGCAGAAGAGCTCAGGACCCACAAGGGGTAAGACCAAAAACACAGGAGGGGGGGGGGAGTGGACAGAACACCCAAGGCAGAGAAGAAACGAAATCCAAAACAAGAGAGAGGGTTTCTATTCTTCTGCCTTGAGTGTGAACGACCCAGAACACTGGTTCACTCGTTGTATGCTGCTGCTACTTCTGCTACTGCTACTACTACTACTACTACTACTACTACTACTACTATTTACCACTACCACTACTATTCCTACTACTACTGCTCACCTCCATATTTTCTGGTATTTTTTGTCCCTTGACCTGCTTCTACCTTTATCCCCCCCTCCTTTCCTTTTTTTTCCGACCTGCCTTCTAGCTTTCTTCCAGGTTTCTCCGTCGTGAGCTTGATAATGGTCAAGGACAGATCGAAAAGCCGCCTAAAATTTTCTACTCATAAGCGAGGGTTATTGATGTTGTTGTTAGCATACTATCAAGTTAGATTTACCTATGTGACTGCGGTTCGAGTCCTCGTTCATTCTTTTGTTTATTCTTAGAGGTAAGCATATAATTTGCTTTTGTAAACAGTATTTTTGGCCAAGTATCTCGTCTTCACATTACTGGAGAATAAATACAGCGGTATATCACACAAAAAATACAAGAACTGTTTTATATTAGTAAACAGAGAGGTCAGAAGGCAGAGTTGTGAGAATAAACAATGCTGGCGGCAAGCAAAACGTTTGTCTGCGTGTATTCTCTCTCTCTCTCTCTCTCTCTCTCTCTCTCTCTCTCTCTTTCTCTCACACACACACACACACACGTGAGTCACAGGGATGTTAGGAAGTACTTCTTCAGTCATAGAGTTGTTAGGAAGTGGAAGAGTCTGGAGAGTGATGTAGTGGAGGCAGGATCCATACATAGCTTTAAGAAGCGGTATGATAAAGCTCATGGAGCAGGGAGAGTGTGGACCTAGTAAAGACCAGCGAAGAGGCGGAGCCTCGAGCTGTGACTCGATCCCTGCAACCACAGATAGATAAGCACACACACACACACACACACACAAACACACACACACACACACACAATCTTCCTCTGCTTCAGGTACACTGAAGTTAGGTGATAGCGAAGCTTTGTGTCAGTGACGAGCAAGGTGCTGCGGAAACGGACATGGCTCCAGCATTTAGAGTATCTCTCTCACCATATAGAGTGTTACATTACCATGCTATGTGAACGGTCATCACACAAACATACACACTGGAGATTCAATGCAAATCACCGCGTCCATTGTGCAGTGAGGTAACAACACTAGCTAGGCAACCTCACTTAATCTTGATAAACTTGACGTAATGAAAGTGAAAAAAACAATTAGACGTAAATAATAATACCCACACAATGTATATACCATATATATGTCGTGCCGAATAGGTAAAACTGGTCAATTATGTCCATTCTAAAATTTTCTTTTATACGTTTAAAATACTTTTTTAAAGAACCTTAGAAAACTTACCTAACCTTATTATAACAAGCGCAATTTAATTTAGCTTAATCCAGCTAAATATATTTTAGATAAGGTTACAATAATTTGATAATAAACACAAAATATATTTTTCTAGTTAGGTTCAGAATGATTTTTGCAAAATTATTGCATACATAAATTTTCACTTGCCTTAATCGGCAAGAAGAGCGTTGCTATTTAAACTAAAATCGTAAGTTTTACCTTTTCGGCAAAACATACACACACACACACACACACACACAGGAGCTCGGACTCGACCCCCGCAACCTCAACTAGGCGAGTACACACACACACACACCACATATATATATATATATATATATATATATATATATATATATATATATATATATATATATATATGTTAGGCCTCATTTAGATTATGCTGCACAGTTTTGGTCACCGTATTACAGAATGGATATAAATTCTCTGGAAAATGTACAAAGGAGGATGACAAAGATGATCCCATGTATCAGAAACCTTCCCTATGAGGATAGACTAAGGGCCCTGAAACTGCACTCTCTAGAAAGACGTAGAATTAGGGGGGATATGATTGAGGTGTATAAATGGAAGACAGGAATAAATAAAGGGGATGTAAATAGTGTGCTGAAAATATCTAGCCTAGACAGGACTCGCAGCAATGGTTTTAAGTTGGAAAAATTCAGATTCAGGAAGGATATAGGAAAGTACTGGTTTGGTAATAGAGTTGTGGATGAGTGGAACAGACTCCCAAGTACCGTTATAGAGGCCAGAACGTTGTGTAGCTTTAAAAATAGGTTGGATAAATACATGAGTAGATGTGGGTGGGTGTGAGTTAGACCTGATAGCTTGTGCTAACAGGTCGGTTGCTGTGTTCCTCCCTTAGGTCAATGTGACCTGACCTGACTAGGTTGGGTGCATTGGCTTAAGCCGGTAGGAGACTTGGACCTGCCTCGCATGGGCCAGTGGGCCTTCTGCAGTGTTCCTTCGTTCTTATGTTCTTATGTTCTTATATATATATATATATATATATATATATATATATATATATATATATATATATATATATATATATATATATATATATATATATATAATATGTCGTGCCGAATAGGCAGAACTTGCGATCTTGGCTTAAATAGCAACGCTCATCTTGCCATATAGGACAAGTGAAAATTTGTGTATGCAATAATTTCGCCAAAATCATTCTGAACCTAACGAAAAAAATATATTTCACTGTTTTTGTTTAGTATTAAATTATTGTAAACAAATCTAAAATATATTTAGTTGGGTTATGCTAAAATAAATTGTTCTTGTTATAATAAGGTTAGGTAAGTTTTCTAAGTTCCTTTTGGTGCAAAATAAAATATTTATACATTAACATTAATGAAAAAAATATATCTTTAAACCTATAAGAGAAAATTTTAGAAAGGATTTAATTTTATATGAGTTCTTGCTAATTGACCAGTTTTACATATTCGGCACGACATATATATATATATATATATATATATATATATATATATATATATATATATATATATATATATATATATATATATATATATATATATATATATATATATATGTGTGTGTGTGTGTGTGTGTGTGTGTGTGTGTGTGTGTGTGTGTGTGTGTGTGTGTGTAAAAAACAACCAAGGGGGGAGTTAAATGATAGCTCAGCTGTACGCCTTTCATGTTGCAATCAACACATTATCATAAGCTTGCAAAGTTGGAAACAAGCAGAGGAGGTCCAAGCAAATACGATGACAGGAATCACGTTTGTATCTTGTGTCGCTTGTTCGCAATTTCTGCAGAATATATATATGTACACGTTGAGGCTGGCTCTGATCTCTGAGTATTTCTTGCCCTACCTACCCTGGGTAGTATCACAGAGGTTAGAGAAGGCGAGCGGCCACCCAGGGTAACATTACCGCCCGTGGGCGTAATAACCACCCTGGCCGCTGTCATCCTACCCATTACACCTGCTGTGCCCACAAGACCTCCCACTATGTCAGCCTCACCGCATATTACGTCACCATAACACCCACTGTGCCCACAACCCACAACTCCCACCTTCTAGCCCATTACGTGGCCCACTCACCTACGCTGCCCACCCACTCACTACGCCGCCCACTCACCAAGTGATAATGACCACCTAGGGTCCTGGTGCTGACTATCCGTATTTTCTCTCCGGTTAGTATCCCCGGGGGATTTAATATACTCTCAACACCTGTGTATACAGTGAGCGGTGTATCTCGCCGTCTATACAACGAGCGGTGTATCTCACAGTTTATACAGTGAAAGGCTTACACACACAAATTAATATCTATCTTATAAATGACAACAAGCTTGAAGTCATCCACTGGCAGGTCTGGTCTGGGACCAGGCCAAGGGGGCGTTTTCCCCCGTAATTAGCTCCAGGGCTCTAGGTAGGTAAACATGTAGGTGAACGTTAATGATCCAGACAGCTGTGTGAGGTCCAGATGTAGCTGAGAAAGCAAACCTGAATTAACATACTTTAACCTATATTAACGTATCTTAATCGCAGCCATGTTTAACCTGCGTTAACCTAACCGCAGTCATATTAACCTACCTTAACCTAACTTATACTTAACTTACTTTGACCTACATTAATTTAACTTAAGCCAACCAAATCTATGTCAATTAACGATTGTCGAGGTACTGCAGCAAAAAAAAAAATCTGCTTATTTATTTTCTGCTTATTTGACTTCTGCTTATTTACACTCTGCTTATTCTGACAAATGATCGTTGTTTTATAAATCAAGTTAGTAAACTCTGCTTAAAATGGGAAGGAGAGGCAGGCAGTGCCTGTCTCTGACTTACTGGACGGAGGATAGAGTTTCCAGAGCTCCCTGCGCTGAATGGACCACACGGGTTTAACGCTGCACATCACTGCCCAAAAGTGAGTGGTTGTACCCTCATACCTGGTGACTCATGATGACTTAAAGAACATTCTCTTACTCAAGCGAACGTGTTACACACAAATTGCAGTGGATATATTAACGTTGATATATTAAAATACCTATGTTATATTCGCCCGAATAGACAAAAATTGTTGTTGATAGCTGAATAAATCTCCATATATATTTAAATATATTTACCTGTTCATCCAAGTATATATATATATATATATATATATATATATATATATATATATATATATATATATATATATATATTATATTATATTACATAATATGGTACAAAAGGTTCAAGTGATTCATTGTTGATATAAAGATGGCATATACAGTACATGAGATGCGAGAGATACATGTCTAGTACATATTGTTACATATATATATATATATATATATATATATATATATATATATATATATATATATATATATATATATATATATATATATATATATATATATATATGAAATGATGAAACATATTGTCTTGCTAAAACAACTATATAAGAAAAAGTCAAAACCGTTGAGTATTTTTCATAAGTTTAGAGGGGTACAGTGACTCTGCTATGATGGTACAACATTCCACGTCTCAGACAACCTTAAGCATTGGTCTCAGTGTTTGTCTCTCTGAGTGTCTATATGATATATGCCTGTCTGTCTGTCTGTCTGTCTGTCTGTCTGTCTGTCTGTCTGAAAAAATAAGATTATAAATATTGTAAATTGTAAATATTAGTGTGCTTCATGTGTTGGTGCAACTATCACTAAGGAAGACCGTGTATTACCTATTATTCTCATCATCCTTATAACACAAGCATCGAACACATCTCAGTGGTTGTAATAAGCTATTGTCTTGGCTAAAGCAAGGTCACCTTCACCATAAACTTTACAAAGGGATATCACTGGTCATTTCAGGAGCTACATTGCCCTCCTGTTGGCTGAGGTAATGATAAGTTAGGGACCTCCCCTGACATCCCTACATAACCCTCCCAAGGGGTATCATTGGTTATCTCGGGAGGTGTGACTGACCGCCCACTCTGATGGTGTAAAGATTACGACACACCTGTAATTTGCCCAGGAGAAATATATTTGGTACTTCTTGGATCGACAGTAGTTGCGTTTTTTGTGATTACTGGTAGTTTCAGGACGTTGTTGCTGTTGCACGCTGGTAGTGAGGATACTGCTAGGTTGTTATTGTTGTTAGCTGGTGATGAAGAGTCTACAAGGTTCTTGTTGTAGGGTAGTGGAATGGACAGTGGAAGGCGGTTGTATATGTTGACTGGTAGGAAGATATTGCTAGGATGTTCTTATTGTTGGCTGGTGGCTAGAATACTGCCAGGCTGTTGTCTTTGTTGGCTGATGGCAAATCTATTGCTAAGGTGGTGTTGTTATTGTTACACTCGTCAGGGAAGATCACAGGTCACTGTTACATGCTGACCCGCTCAGTGTTCCCACCGACCTTATGGCGGGAGTCAGGTAAAAAGCAACATCTGGCGTGAGCAGCTATTATAGTGGTGACCACTAAGACTGTGATGTGTGATGTGGAAGTCGTAACTATGGTGGGAGAGACGAGAACAACCGCAGGCTGGTGTTGCTCCAGACAAAATATTGTAATTCTGATCAGTCGTTTGTTGTGAGAAAAAAAAAATCACAATCCACATATATATATCTGAAAATTACTTTACTGTTTGTTAGTAAAGTACCTAAGTGTGTCTCACTACCGCACTTGTGTGATCTCAAGTTAACCTGTTGTCAGGAATTGCTAGATAATCATTCAATATCTCTTCCTTATTCGCTCTTATGTCGCTTTCTTTCATTTGCATTAAGTGACATTTATTTTAATTATCATTCACTTACCTGATTTACTTAATTAACCGCAATTAAATATTCTAGAAGGAAATTACTGTGAATTTTTATTTTTATTTGATTACTGCATTAGTTGTTCACATTTATGTAGTTATTTATTTAAAGAGTCATTTATGTAAAACAAAGACCATTAATTGGTCGATAAGAGTTGAGCACACACACACACACACACACACACACACACACACACACACACACACACACACACACACACACACACACACGAGGTTTGATTAAGCTCATGGAGCAGGGAGTGAGAGGACCCAGTAGTAATTAGTAAAGAGGCGGGGCCAGGAGCTATGAATCGACCCCTGCAACCACAAATAGGTGAGTACAAATAGGTGAGTACACACACTTGTAAACAAGACTTTATAGGCTCTGCGTAATATAAGAAAAATATGATAAACATCAGCGGTGATTTATGAAGAGTCTGCTCTTTTAAACACAAAGAAGGTCAGAAGATTTACTTGTACCGCGAGAAATATTACTGACGCAGATAGAATGGAATTTAGAGTGTTGTGGTGAATTCTTAACGTGCAGTTTAGATGCCTATCCAACACTAACTTCACTCTGAGCTGCGGTCGTGACTTTTCTAATGGTTTCTAATCAGACGTGCACCTTTTAGGCAAGATTCTCATGATTACAACAATGTAGACAAGACGAAAAAAACATTATTGACATTCTCAAAGCTGGTCGCTTAAGCGTGTAAAAATTCAATAATAAGCTGAACGAAACACAAAGCTGTTTCTGTGGACGACTGGTACTGTGTGAGTGCTGCTGCAGGTACACACATACCACGTGTAAGAATACCAACAAATAAGTATACATCTCAGATAACTCCTACATGTTTCATACAGCCATAGTTCTCTGCTTTCTGCCACCAGATATCACCCAGATAACGGATATGAATATACTTCTTCTGTACTTCCCATCCGCCCCACCAGACACCACGCAGATGGCGGATCTGAATCCACTTCATTGCACTCTCCTGATAAGGTGAGATACAGCATTCCTCATGTGGGAAATTCTTAAGTCATAGTAAAACGTACATTCCTTACACTGTCGTAAACACGAAGCACATACACAAACATGTCGCTGGCGCGAGCGTAAACAACGCTGATACAGGATCTCACAAAAATCACAAGAGAACAGACTTCAGTAATAGCCATTAAAATAAACTAAGCTGCCAGGTTTCAATTACAACTAGGCAACCATACCTAGTAATCACCATTGTAATCCAAATTCCGTCACATTATTTCAGAAAAATAACTTCTTTGAGAAATTAACACCAGAGTTTCACTGGCAACCACCGAGCCGCCAGGGAAGCCTAGTCGAAAAAATGTTTTATGATTCACGTGCCATGGGTTCTAATCAGACTCGTTCCGTGTTTTTTATGCAACTAATGTGACATTTTATTGGGGCAACGTTTCGCTCCCCAGGAGCGAAACGTTGCCCCAATAAAACGTCACATTAGTTGCATCTATGTCCACTGATCTAAATCATTGTACACCTGCAACTCAGCCTGTGAAGCTTAACATAGTTCATACCGACTGTTTACCAGACCCACTGAGTAAATACTTACATCTTTTAAAAGTCACATATCAACGACTATTAAGTCATTTTATTGCAGCCAGAATTCGCTTTTCAGGAGTTCCATGAAGTCATTATCAACTCCTGAAGAGCAAAACGTAGCCTCAGTAAAGTGTCTCATTAATCGCTCATGTGTCTTTTTACCTAACATATTGTGTGTATGCTAATTCCGTGCCTACAATCGCAAGATTTCAGATAACTTGTTTACGATGCAGTTTTGACCTCCAATGTAAGGTTAGTGGGGACTCGCCTCTAAAAGCTGGATTGTATGTTAAGATGTAGAAGGCTGGAGTGTGGCGCCCTCCACACTGTTTAACATAACTAAGATCTCTATAATACACACTAATGTGCCACAGTTACTTATAACCCAGGCTTAGTCTAGGAGTGGCATCATCTTGCAGTCTACTGTATGCTTGAGAAATACACTAGTTAATTCTAAACCGGCTTCCTGGGAGTGTCTGTACGTTTACACACGCACACACACTGAAAAAAAGGGTGACTGAAAAAGATAACTGATCATACAGGAGTGGCGAGGGTTTAAATTAGGCTATTATTTATAGGCAACAAGATAGACATGCCAAGTGGGAGAGTACAGAAAACGGAGAGTGGCACCATTAACACTGGCGCTCCAGCAATGCGTCGATAGCATTATAACGAAGTGAGTAACTAGTGTGAGATGCTGGAAGCATAATGTTCGTTGATGCGAGCTTCATTATAACACAGCAGGAGTGCCAACATCAGCATTATGTAACAGAAGAGTGGTACCAACACATACCAGAGTGATCAAAATACGTTACAATAAAACCAACAATTATAATATCATTATAAGGAATGGAATGTAACTTATGGGATTACATGAGACAAGTGTTACATTGTTAAGTCCGAGCACACTTCAGGCAAGACAGCTGTTGAATGAATACTGGTGAATGTATTTCCTCTTTTGGGTCCCTGGCTGTCTTGAAGAAAGAACTTGATAAGTTCCTCAAGTAAGCTCCTGATCAGCCGAGCTGTGGTGCAGTCTGGCACACAAACACACACAAACACACACACACACACACACACACACACACACACACACACACACACACACACACACACACACACACACACACATGACGATTAAACCAAAGGCAAAGTAGACAGTCAGTCTATGAGTTAGTTGAACACTGTTTGCTTGATTGTCCACTCATTGAGGAACAGAGACAACCTGTTTTCAGCACCAGCAACCTGGTTGATGAGGCCATCTCCCGGGAGGCTGGGTCTGAGACCGGGCCGCGGGGGCCTTGACTCGAAACCACCTCCAGATAAATTTCAGGTAAATTCCAGCAAATATATAAATTTATAAGAGAAAACAATAATACATTTCAATGCTGGAAATATAACTTCAAAGTTTAGCGCTCCTGTGTTTCTCTCAGTTAAAACTTAATACTGATTTTAAGTGGCTGTGTAAGTTTAATTAAACAAACTGTTTATCGTGCATGAACAACTGGTTAATGCCTCTACTGACTGTTTTCAAGCAAACTGCGGAACGGGTGGGGTGTTGAACCCATGGCAAGTGAATCCTAACACTCACAGTCCATGGGTATTATTATGCTTTGAAGTGTTACCCACCGGTGTATCTTACTCAGAGAAAGATGTGAGCTTGATTTTGAGGCTTCTACGAGCTGGTGTCTTAGCTTCATTAAGGGAATTTAGAAAACTTCAAATGCTGGTTTTCCTGAGATATCCTGCTAATGCCTCATCTGATAGACTTCAACTCTGCAACGATGATAACTTGAGAATGTAACTTCAAAGCGGCTTCAAACTGTAAGTGCTGGTGAATTTTGGGATAATGGTTTCTGAGATAATTAGAAAATGTCTCTTCTGATTGGCTTTAAACTTTAAAAAGCCGGTGTATCAAGTGGAAGGTTCGAACTGGTCTCAGGCTGTGTAGGCGGAAATTTGCTGTTTTCACTGAACAAATCTGGACATTCTTTTCCATGCAATTACCTGTGAATGACTCTTCAGATAGGCTTCAACTCTTCAGTGCTGATATTTAAACGCATTAGAAACTTATGCCGCACATTATGTTATTCCTCTTTTTGTGTGCACAAAGGTACAAGAGGCTGGGCTTTTGGGACACAGGGATACCTCTCTGGGATCACAGATCCCACACCCACCAAAATATATCTAGCTATCTTCTCCTTCATTATTATTATTATTATTATTATTATTATTATTATTATACTGCATAAACTCCTGCTGCTTCCTTCTTCCCTCCACACCCCCACTTGCCTCCACACCCCCACTTGCCTCCACACCCACACCTCCCTCCACGCCTCACTACGCACGAGGAGAGAGAGAAGTGATTGCTAACTCCTTGCACGGCGTCACAATGTTGAGCCCAGCTCACACTGCAGAGCCCAGCTCACACTGCAGAGCCCAGCTCACACTGCAGAGCCCAGCTCACACTGCAGAGCCCAGCTCACACTGCTGAGCCCAGCTCACACTGCTGAGCTCAGCTCACACTGCTGAGCCCAGCTTACCCTACCAGTCCCATATTCCACCAGTCCTGACCCACACAATGTGTACAACAACAAACTGATGGTTGAGCTATGGCTCTGGTGCAGTTGTGAGCAGCTGGAGACATAACATACACGGTGGGAAATGTTTTTTAAGTAAAATTCGGCACGCCTGAAATGTGCTGTTACACTATTCTATATGATAGTTACACAGTGGGAACCAAGTGGAAGGAACTGGTACAGTGGTTGAAGGCCAGGAAAATAAAAACAATCACCACCACCACCACCACCACCACCACTACAACCACCACCATCACCACTACAACCACCACCACCACCACTACAACCACCACCACCACCACTACAACCACCACCATCACCACTACAACTACCACCATCACCACTACAACCACCACCACCACCACCACCACTACCACTACCACCACCACCACCACTACCACCAGGAGCACTCGGGCGTGGAGCGGAGTACAATACAACTCCGAAAAGCAATTATCCTCGTGAATCAAGTAATATCCACTACTAATTGCACATTACACCTCGTAAGACGCATAACTAAGTAATGTTTAAAGCAAGACATAATGACCTCTTACAGCAAGATATTCGCAGCGCACACGACCCACACACTTCCACCTACGAGGTAATTAACGTTTCAGGCAAATGTAACGAGCGAAGAATAAAAGTAATGTTTTGGACACCTCCAGGATGCGAGCAAGGTATCCCCCTATCTCACAAGCCCAGCCCCTTCTCCAAAGGAATTGTACAGAGTGCGGCGTTGAAGCTGTGAAGTCAAGCAAAACAGGCATTCGCTAATTATCACATACCTGGAGTTTACCTGGAGAGAGTTCCGGGGGTCAACGCCCCCGCGGCCCGGTCTGAGACCAGGCCTCCTGGTGGATCAGAGCCTGATCAACCAGGCTGTTGCTGCTGGCTGCACGCAAACCAACATACGAGCCACAGCCCGGCTGATCCGGAACTGACTTTAGGTGCTTGTCCAGTGCCAGCTTGAAGACTGCCAGGGGTCTGTTGGTAATCCCCCTTATGTGTGCTGGGAGGCAGTTGAACAGTCTCGGGCCCCTGACACTTATTGTATGGTCTCTTAACGTGCTAGTGACACCCCTGCTTTTCATTGGGGGGATGGTGCATCGTCTGCCAAGTCTTTTGCTTTCGTAATGAGTGATTTTCGTGTGCAAGTTCGGTACTAGTCCCTCTAGGATTTTCCAGGTGTATATAATCATGTATCTCTCCCTCCTGCGTTCCAGGGAATACAGGTTTAGGAACCTCAAGCGCTCCCAATAATTGAGGTGTTTTATCTCCGTTATGCGCGCCGTGAAAGTTCTCTGTACATTTTCTAGGTCGGCAATTTCACCTGCCTTGAAAGGTGCTGTTAGTGTGCAGCAATATTCCAGCCTAGATAGAACAAGGGACCTGAAGAGTGTCATCATGGGCTTGGCCTCCCTAGTTTTGAAGGTTCTCATTATCCATCCTGTCATTTTTCTAGCAGATGCGATTGATACAATGTTATGGTCCTTGAAGGTGAGATCCTCCGACATGATCACTCCCAGGTCTTTGACGTTGGTGTTTCGCTCTATTTTGTGGCCAGAAATTGTTTTGTACTCTGATGAAGATTTAATTTCCTCATGTTTACCATATCTGAGTAATTGAAATTTCTCATCGTTGAACTTCATATTGTTTTCTGCAGCCCACTGAAAGATTTGGTTGATGTCTGCCTGGAGCTTTGCAGTGTCTGCAATGGAAGACACTGTCATGCAGATTCGGGTGTCATCTGCAAAGGAAGACACGGTGCTGTGGCTGACATCCTTGTCTATGTCGGATATAAGGATGAGGAACAAGATGGGAGCGAGTACTGTGCCTTGTGGAACAGAGCTTTTCACCGTAGCTGCCTCGGACTTTACTCTGTTGACGATTACTCTCTGTGTTCTGTTAGTGAGGAAATTATAGATCCAACGACCGACTTTTCCTGTTATTCCTTTAGCACGCATTTTGTGCGCTATTACGCCATGGTCACACTTGTCGAAGGCTTTTGCAAAGTCTGTATATATTACATCTGCATTCTTTTTGTCTTCTAGTGCATTTAGGACCTTGTCGTAGTGGTCCAATAGTTGAGACAGACAGGAGCGACCTGTTCTAAACCCATGTTGCCCTGGGTTGTGTAACTGATGGGTTTCTAGATGCGTGGTGATCTTGCTTCTTAGGACCCTTTCAAAGATTTTTATGATATGGGATGTTAGTGCTATTGGTCTGTAGTTCTTTGCTGTTGCTTTACTGCCCCCTTTGTGGAGTGGGGCTATGTCTGTTGTTTTTAGTAACTGTGGGACGACCCCCGTGTCCATGCTCCCTCTCCATAGGATGGAAAAGGCTCGTGATAGGGGCTTCTTGCAGTTCTTGATGAACACAGAGTTCCATGAGTCTGGCCCTGGGGCAGAGTGCATGGGCATGTCATTTATCGCCTGTTCGAAGTCATTTGGCGTCAGGATAACATCGGATAGGCTTGTGTTAATCAAATTTTGTGGCTCTCTCATAAAAAATTAATTTTGATCTTCGACTCTCAGTCTGGTTAGCGGCTTGCTAAAAACTGAGTCATATTGGGACTTGAGTAGCTCACTCATTTCCTTGCTGTCATCTGTGTAGGACCCATCTTGTTTAAGTAGGGGCCCAATTAAAAATGGCAAATCGGTACCACCATATCCATACACGTCCATAATTGACATCTGATGAAGCTCTGATAATCGACATTTTAGAAAAACCCAGAAAAACTGACGTGTTAAGAACACCGAAATATCGACTCTTGTCAAGTCAGTATTCGACCTTAGAAGAGAAATAAATAAAGTTGCAGAATTACAGACCAACGAACAACAACAATTGAGGCCTAAAGCAGCACAAGTAATTTAAAAGATAGGAAACTATCCCAATACTCGACGCTGAAGTGAAATAAGCGACTCGAAGGAGGTGCGTGACATAATTTGAGAGAAAACTGTGACAATAACGTTGATGCCCTTGTTATCTTCACCAGTACTTTATTGCATACTGGACCTCATCAATCACTGGGATACTGGCAGCCTCATCAATCATTGGGATACTGGCAGCCTCATCAATCATTGGGATACTGGCAGCCTCATCAATCACTGGGATACTGGCAGCCTCATCAATCACTGGGATACTGGCAGCCTCATCAATCATTGGGATACTGGCAGCCTCATCAATCATTGGGATACTGGCAGCCTCATCAATCACTGGGATACTGGCAGCCTCATCAATCATTGGGATACTGGCAGCCTCATCAATCATTGGGATACTGGCAGCCTCATCAATCATTGGGATACTGGCAGCCTCATCAATCATTGGGATACTGGCAGCCTCATCAATCACTGGGATACTGGCAGCCTCATCAATCATTGGGATACTGGCAGCATCATCAATCATTGGGATACTGGCAGCCTCATCAATCATTGGGATACTGGCAGCCTCATCAGTCATTGGGATACTGGCAGCCTCATCAATTATTGGGATACTGGCAGCCTCATCAATCATTGGGATACTGGCAGCCTCATCAATCATTGGGATACTGGCAGCCTCATCAATTATTGGGATACTGGCAGCCTCATCAATCACTGGGATACTGGCAGCCTCATCAATCATTGGGATACTGGCAGCCTCATCAATCACTGGGATACTGGCAGCTTCTTCAATCACTGGGATACTGGCAGCCTCATCAATCATTGGGATACTGGCAGCCTCATCAATCACTGGGATACTGGCAGCTTCTTCAATCACTGGGATACTGGCAGCCTCATCAATCACTGGGATACTGGCAGCCTCATCAATCACTGGGATACTGGCAGCCTCATCAATCACTGGGATACTGGCAGCCTCATCAATCATTGGGATACTGGCAGCCTCATCAATCATTGGGATACTGGCAGCCTCATCAATCATTGGGATACTGGCAGCCTCATCAATCATTGGGATACTGGCAGCCTCATCAATCATTGGGATACTGGCAGCTTCATCAATCATTGGGATACTGGCAGCCTCATCAGTCATTGGGATACTGGCAGCCTCATCAATCACTGGGATACTGGCAGCTTGTTCAATCACTGGGATACTGGCAGCCTCATCAATCACTGATACTGGCAGCTTGTTCAATCACTGGGATACTGGCAGCCTCATCAATCATTGGGATACTGGCAGCTTGTTCAATTACTGGGATACTGGCAGCTTGTTCAATTACTGGGATACTGGCAGCTTGTTCAATCACTGGGATACTGGCAGCTTGTTCAATTACTGGGATACTGGCAGCTTGTTCAATCACTGGGATACTGGCAGCTTGTTCAATTACTGGGATACTGGCAGCTTGTTCAATCACTGGGATACTGGCAGCTTGTTCAATTACTGGGATACTGGCAGCTTGTTCAATCACTGGGATACTGGCAGCTTGTTCAATTACTGGGATACTGGCAGCTTGTTCAATTACTGGGATACTGGCAGCTTCTTCAATCACTGGGATACTGACAGCCTCATCAATCACTGGGATACTGGCAGCCTCATCAATCACTGGGATACTGGCAGCCTCATCAATCATTGGGATACTGGCAGCCTCATCAATCACTGGGATACTGGCAGCCTCATCAATCATTGGGATACTGGCAGCCTCATCAATCACTGGGATACTCACAGCCTCATCCATCAAACCTGCTTTCCCTAAAGTCTTCTATAAGAATGAGATGGTCTGGTAGTGGACCATTAACACAGAGAGAGAGCCATAGCTTCCTTCTTGACTCTCACTTCTACTCTCTCTGCCATTACTCACCCCAATTATCACATAACTAATTACTGTAGCTGCTGTATGTGAAATTTGTGTCTCGTAGACTTACAACGTGGCTGAAATCCGGCACCAGAGAATGATAATTATTAAGTTGGTAGCTGAAGAGGTAAGAAGAGAGTAATGAAACCGTAATTAAAAACTAAATGTCATATAAATCGTGCAGCCAAGGTCTAAACTGATGCTAACAAAAGAAGGACTGACATCCCTGTTGCATTATGAATGTGACCTTGTCTTAGTGAACCTGTAGCAAGGCAGGCCCTTGTTGTCTGCCAGGTCGCACCACCACCACGCCCACGGTCCTTGCTGTCCCCCGCGTCACATCACCACGTCCCGGTTCTTACTGTCTGCCAGGTCACAACACCACCACGCCCTGAGCACAATAGATGTGGGGGTCAAATGTGTTTTATAAGTTATTTTGTCTACTGATGGTTCCAGGGATGATGGCTCCTGCGCTCCGTCCCCACGCCAGACCCACCAACTTGGAAAGTATTAAAAACACACAGGTAAGTAAAGATAAGTGTGTGCTGAATGTAAGATGAAGTGTGTAAGATTTATCCTGCCATCTTACGTGTTTATGAGACAAAGTATATACCAGTATTCCTGCCAAATGTTACACAATAATTCCTTCTAAGTACACACTCACCTCCTTCACTGCGCTAAGCTAACTCGTGCAGCTAACATCTAGCTGCGCTCGAGCTAAGATGTGAGACAGTATTCTGCCTCAACTAATAACCTCTCCACAGTTAACGTACAGACAATTTCTCTACACAAATACCGTAACTGATGCATATGGCAGCGCTGCGCTTACAAGCGACTCGGAATTTATTACAATGATTATTTACAGTCGTATTCATTTTACGAGTCCAGGAGTTACAATGTGGCTGGTTAGATCAGCAAGACTTAACACGGTCTGTGCTGCCCCTGAAAGGAAAGAATATAAACTGTTGGACCTTTTATTGACCTGCCTAAGAGTTCTTATACGCTTAACCACAAAATTCTTCAACACAAACTTAATCACTAAGGACTTAGAAAGCACACATACAGCTGCTTCCAATCTTACTCAACAAGCAAGAGAACACACCGGGTTTTTTCTCATCTACTTAAGCAATTAAATTTGGTGTTCCCCATGATAGTATTCTGCGCCCTCTTCTCTTCCACTTCCCAGCATCTTACTGCATTCCACCCAGCATCTTACTGCATTCCACCCAGCATCTTACTACATACTACCCAGCATCTTACTGCATTCCACCCAGCATCTTACTACATACTACCCAGCATCTTACTGCATTCCACCCAGCATCTTACTGCATTCCACCCAGCATCTTACTACATACTACCCAGCATCTTACTGCATTCCACCCAGCATCTTACTACATACTACCCAGCATCTTACTGCATTCCACCCAGCATCTTACTGCATTCCACCCAGCATCTTACTACATACTACCCAGCATCTTACTGCATGCCCCACAGATGCGAGAATTCCTATACTGGGGACAGGAGAGGTCCCAGGGGTGACGATCTGCTTGGAAGGGGGACTACTAGACTTATTTTGAAGCAACTTTAATAACTGTGAGGCAGAGTCTGGGGGGCTGAAGCCCCCTCCCCCGCAAAGCTTTCCCATGGAGCCGCCACTAAGGGAAACCGACATAAAATCTTTATTTTAATATTGGTAGAATTACCGACAATATGTTAGGTGAAAGGACACGAGTGCAACTAATGTAACATTTCATTGTGTCAACGTTTTCTTTTACCCAACACAAAATCTTTATTAATGTTGTACAAGGCCCTGATCAGATCTAAATTACATTACGACTACCAGGTGTATGTCCCGTCAAGCATATACCTGGCAGAGGGCGTAATGTGTTTATCCCAAATGCATGCTTGTGTGTGTCTTTAAATCCAAATATTCAGCTAATAACCACACGGAGCGCAGGAAAAATATCTCATAACAAGAACTTACCAAACGAGAGGTGCCAAGTCAGTGATAATGACCTGCAGGGCACCAGTATTCTTCAAACTGAATGCTGCTGTACGGGAGACCGGGGCTCCACATGAACTAGGAGACCAGAACTCCAAGAGAGCGGGGCTCCACGCCAGACAGGAACACTGGGCTTCAACAGCCAAAATACCAAAAGCATCTCCGAGCTGCTGCCCTAAAAGGCTGCAGATTGCAGAGGAGAGGGAATATTTACATTCTGGTTTATGTGTTTCTTGGGGCAAGGAGATCCACCAACCCACAGTCACCCCTCCAGCTATTAACCCAGCTAGGCACGCAGCCAACCTGGCAGCCAGCCAAGCAGCCACCCAGTCAGCCAATTAACCCGGCAGCTAAAGCAGACAGTCAGCCAATTAACCAGACAATCTGTCAACCAGCCAGTCAGTCAAGCAATCAATCAGCCGGTTATCAATATAATCTGTTTTTAAGGCTGAGCCAGAAGGCCAAAAATAAGCCAGTTATCCATTCCCACATCCAGTTAGTCATTCGGATAACTGCCGGCTTTAATTACGAACACCAGCGTACACAACAATATGGTTGACAAACTAAAGTTTATGACACAATCCGTAGTTCTTCTCCCAGCATGACGCGTCACCTTAATAAGAGTCTTGGCTGGTGCAAAAAAAAAAAAGGGGGGGGGGGACACAAAGACAGTGGAAACCTATATTTACACAACGTTTCGCTCAACACTGTGGTTCGTCAAGTACCATCGTGAATAAAACTGATTTCTCACCAACTGTGGGCATCTTGCCACTGTCTGTCTCTTGTCTGCTACCCCTGACAAGGGTATTTGACACCTTAAAAACACGAAATTCAAGTTAAATCAGCAGCCAGCAGGCCTACACAGCCTTGCCCGTCTTGTGTTTGATATATATGAGTGGTATTGACGAGGGAGGGAATGATAAGGTATCCTTGAGGGATCTGGTCAAGACCACACCAGACCTGGTCAAGACCACACCTAGACCTGCTCAAACCAGACCTAACCTGGTCAAGACCACACAAAACCTGGTCAAGACCGCACCAAACCTGGTCAAGACCACACCAAACCTGGTCAAGACCGCACCAAACCTGGTCAAGACCACACCAAACCTGGTCAAGACCACACCAAACCTGGTAAGGACCACACCAAACCTGGTAAGGACCACACCAGACCTGGTCAAGATCACACCAAACCTGGTCAAGACCACAACAAGCCTAGTAAGGACCACACCAGACCTGGTCAAGACCGCACCAAACCTGGTCAAGACCGCACCAAACCTGGTCAAGACCAGGTGTTTATTAAATTGTCGTGTTTGTTTATTAAATTATTGTAAACTTATCTAATATATATTTAGTTGGATTAGGCTAAATTAAATTGCGCTTCTTATAATAAGGACAGGTAAGTTTTCTAAGGTACTTTTGGTACAAAAATATTAATTTTTACATTAACATAAATTAAAAAATATATATTTAAACGTATAAGAGAAAATTTTAGAAAGGACTGAATTATAAATGAGTTCTTTCTAATTGACCAATTTTACCTATTCGGCACGACATTTTATATATATATATATATATATATATATATATATATATATATATATATATATATATATATATATATATATATATATGCACCATCTATGTATTTCCCAAATGACTCGTTAATTTCTGAATGAAAGAACATGTATATGGTTGATAGTGATGACGAAGGTGAGACGTGAACACCTTGGTAACTCCTGCTCACTTTCACTTGCTCTTTTTATTTCCCCAGTTCACCTTCAGGTGCCGCCTTCATTATCACTCCTAACACGTAACAATCACCTTTGTTATTACTGATACTCCAACAAATTTACTCTCCTCCTCCTCCTTCTCTTCCTCCTCTTTCTTCTTCTTCTTCAATTACTATATAAAAAAAAATCTTATTTTCAAAATTCATATGAGCAGAAGTTCTTTGTTCAAGGTTCACATGCAAGTTCTTTGTTCAAGGTTCACATGCAAGTTCTTTGTTCAAGGTTCACATGCAAGTTCTTTGTTCAAGGTTCACATGCAAGTTCTTTGTTCAAGGTTCACATGCAAGTTCTTTGTTCAAGGTTCACATGCAAGTTCTTTGTTCAAGGTTCACATGCAAGTTCTTTGTTCAAGGTTCACATGCAAGTTCTTTGTTCAAGGTTCACATGCAAGTTCTTTGTTCAAGGTTCACATGCATGTTCTTTGTTCAAGGTTCACATGCAAGTTCTTTGTTCAAGGTTCACATGCAAGTTCTTTGTTCAAGGTTCACATGCAAGTTCTTTGTTCAAGGTTCACATGCAAGTTCTTTGTTCAAGGTTCACATGCAAGTTCTTTGTTCAAGGTTCACATGCAAGTTCCCTGTTCAAGGTTCACATGCATGTTCTCTGTTCAAGGTTCACATGCATGTTCTCTGTTCAAGGTTC
>NC_091324.1:29314006-29384006 GCF_038502225.1 Cherax quadricarinatus | reverse complement strand
ATCATAACAACAGGCAGACATACTATAAAATATAATTTCCCAAATCCGTTATAAAAACCATCAAATGGTAACTGCACGAAAGGATCCTTGGACTAGTGAGAAGGGGTTAGGCATAGGTTAAGTTACGCTGGGTTGGATTATTGGGTTGGGTTATGCAGTGACAACTGAGAGGATTATAAAGTCTCAATAATTCACTACCATCTCTAAACCTTTCATTCAATCTTCAGAGTTGTGATAAAGAAGACACTTACTGTTGTTTACATCTTACTGTTGTTTGCACCTTACCATCTGCTGGCGAACCTCGAGTGTAAACACCGCGAGAATACTCTAATGAATGAAATAAATACGACACAATTCATATTTTATCGCTTCATTCCACATATTTAAGGAGGCGCAGAACAACTATAAACTATCCGCGGATAATATACGAGGCGGTATATAATAATCAAAGGAATAAACAATAAGGGAAAGAGACAGCGAACAAGGCTGGATTGGCAGGGATTAATAGGTTATACGAGGCTTTATTACCAACTAACAACCCGCTTGAAGGCTTGTCAAGGGTAGTTAGCATGGTGGTGATGCTGCTGCCTTGCTGAGCGACCTTCAGTGTGTAACACGTACTGCTGTAAACACTGCCATGGGGGGGAGAGGAGGTCTCTGGTACATCGATCACAGGATTGTCTTGACAACAAAAATCACAAACACTATTTAAATGATTCTGATAAACACAGCGATAATGATAATCATGATAAGTATGTTTACAGCAATAATAATAATTGCACTATTACTACTACTACTACTAATAATAATAATAATAATAAGAAGAAGAAGAAGAAATAGAAGAAGAAGACAAAGAAGAAATCAAGTTGTAAGCGAGACACTATCTAAAGTAAAATTGAGAGTGTCAGCATCACATCAACTTACTTCTTATAGTAAACTTAATTGATGTTCTGAAGATTCGACGAAGATTATCACTAACTTTATAATGTCTACTGATGATAAATATTAATTATAACATTAAGTTACGCTCCTCTTCCGCGAATCGATAGTTATTGTGTTGTGAGGAGGGAGGAGGGGGAGAGGAGGAGGAGGAGGAGGAGGAGGAGGAGGAGGAGGAGGAGAAGGAGATAAATGTCAGGGGTGAATATGAGGCTAAGTGGTGAGTGGAGACTTTAGTACACTTACCACCTTACTTTACCTACCTCTGCTTACGTCTCCCGCTTACTTTACCTACATCTACTTACTGCAACTACTACTGCTTGCTTCACTTCTGCTTACTTCACCTACTGCTACTTACTTTACCTACTTTTGCTTACTTCACCTACTTCTGCTTACTTCACCTATTACTGCTTGCTTCACTTCTCCTGCTTACTTCACCTGTTTTATTTAATCTTTCATCATGACGTCAACAACTCTAAGACTCCTTCACTCTCTCACTTGTGGGATGCCTTAATGTTTTGTTTTACAAAGTCAACCTTAAGATTCAGATTTACAATACTGCAGACTAATTTATGCCAGCTGCAAGCATAATTTATATTCTCTCCTTTGAAAAACTTCGAGCGTTGACGATTGTGAGTGGCCTTTGATCCAATGAATTGGTGCTATTCCTCCCTTCCTTTGGATCAAACCTGCTTATGGACACACAGTCTCAGGAGACGAGTTAGGGACACGTGGTCTCAGGAGACAAGTTAGGAACACATGGTCTCAGAAGACGGGTTAGGGACACATGGTCTCAGGAGACGAGTTAGGAACACATGGTCTCAGAAGACGGGTTAGGGACACATGGTCTCAGGAGACAAGTTAGGAACACATGGTCTCAGAAGACGGGTTAGGGACACATGGTCTCAGGAGACGAGTTAGGGACACGTTGTCTCAGGAGACGAGTTAGGGACACGTGGTCTCAGGAGGCGAGTTAAGAGACACATGGCCTCAAGAGGAGTCGAGTACAACTTCAGGTTTGGTCCTGCGTGAGCCTGGTGAGTACAGAGCGAAGCCAAGAGTACAAATACCTGTGAGGTTGGCTAGTACAAACACCTCCAGGCGTTTACACCAAGTGTCGATGTAAATCTCTCCCAGTGTAAATACGGCGCATTATTATCTTCTTCAGTGTAAAATAATCCAGGACTTTTTTCGGGCACTTCTTTAATAAATAAAAAATGAATGTTAGAATATGTCTGCCAGAAAGCAAAGTATCATTTTACAATACATCATTTTCCAACAATATTCACAGCCTAAGGTCTTTAACCTTTTCTGTAACTCTGCAAGGCTATTTTGTTTGTTCTAACTTTGGTTATTTTGTTGGTTCTAAGTTTGGTTAAGTTAGGTACACGGGATTACATATATATATATATATATATATATATATATATATATATATATATATATATATATATATATATATATATATATATATATATATATATATATATATATATACAGATAATCATGTGCATGGCTGTTGCTTTGAATCTCGTGTCTTGCCAGTGACTCTTGACACGGGTGTGATCCTGCAGTGTGACGCTACAGCCTTGTTCACTGTATTGTTACATAGGTCGTAATAGCACTAACTTTGATGTACGACTTTAACCCTTGCTGCTGTTCTTGCTCTTATACAAGGCTAGCTGGAGTCAGAATCAGTGTAACTGATTTCAACAGCTATGATTACCTCTTATTTAAGACTGCTGTTACCATCCCATCACCACCTTGTTGCTAACTACCCAACTATCCTTATCTGCGCCTTGCTAGTTACCCTCTTATCGCATAATAAGCACTCAGTGTCTTCACTTAATCGGACCATTCCTCGCTGTTCACTCTCATTCCCTTCACAAATTGTTTTTTCCTGAGATACTAATCGACATTTATCCAAATGGTTCTTATTAAGTGGCCACATGTGGGGAACGTAAAGCCGAGTATTGATGGCAAGAGTACCGGCGAGTCACCCTTACTGCCTGATAACTCTTGTCGCACATCACTCTCTTGGCCCTGCTAACAAGGTCATCAACGTACTCCACTGAAATGTTACATATATATATATATATATATATATATATATATATATATATATATATATATATATATATATATATATATATATATATATATATATAAACCAAAGAGGATGTAGGGGCAGCAGAAAATAGAGTTGAAGGCTTTTTTTTTTTTTTAAACCAAGGGACCATCATAGTACGAAAAAAAATACTAACAGTGAAAACTAGAAATCCGTGAGCCGTGCACTGTGCTCACGCACATCTTCAGAAGTGCACATGTTCACATGAACTAAATACCTTGTTTACATTTTGGAAAAAAAAAGTCGATGATGCAAAACATGTTGATGACAAGAGTATTATGACGAGGCATTTATGATAACGACGATTCGGACAATAATGACGAACTGTCATTATTTCATTATGAAAAACCTGGTTGTTAAAATACTAACAAGCAGATAAACTGTCAGTTTATGAGGCCTGGTCACAGACCGGGCGGCGGGGGCGATGACCCCCGGAACTCTCTCCAGGTATACACTTACATCATTATTATTCATTAGCTGTTTAAAAGAGTCTGGTTTGAATGGATAAATTAGCTAATGATCGCTGATAAATGATGACTTAGACGGCAAGTCATCCTGCAGACTCCATCTTTAACTACCCTGAGGACAGGTGTGTCAACTCACTACTTGATGAGAACATCGTCAGAATGATTCAATGTTATCACAGGAGTTAAGAAGAAACTCACAGTGGTAGAGACTCCACACAGTGTCGGTGGAAATCCCTCTTCTTCCAGGCCAACTGCACTCAAATATTAAACGACACAGCAGCAGAAGCAGAAGTAGTAGTAGTAGTAGTAGTAGTAGTAGTAGTAGTAGTAGTAGTAGTATTAGCAGCAGCAGCAGCCATATAAAAAGAACTAGTTTTTACAGGTCAACCAATCTGGCGTGTATCAGTGAGTGGTCAAGTTTACAACAAGTCACAACAAACCAGGACACAGCACCACGTCACAACACACTAAACAAACCCAGCATCTTAAAAAAAATAAGAACAGTTGAAACTCTGACTGGTAATACACAGTTAATATGTCACAGTTAGCGTTATTGCCCCGACGTTTCGCCTCTTCAGTAGGCTTCTTCAGTCGACATACAAAGGAGACAACAGATCGAAGCTATGAAGCTAAACACACACCAGGGCTGAGGGACTGACCGTCTCAAACTTCTTCAAGGCTCGGAGACTAATCACCTAATATCTACCTTTGTTGTTTTCCGTGTATTTCGCCTGAAGAAGCCTGCTGAGCAGGCGAAATGTCTAGGTATTAAACATACCAAACTGTTTCACATGCGTCCTATTCATCTGTCAGTATTGCAGACCATTAACGTAATGTCAATGTTGGAGACAGATTTATCAGTGGAATCATCACACACAAATTTCCCCATATCTTCTTATTCAGAAAAAATCTTAATTAACAATGTTTACGTTAAGTTAGATTGTCGTCTATCAGTAAAAATTAACCAATTATAACGTACCACAACAGCAATAAGTTAAATGATAGATAAAGGCGACAAGAACAGAAACAACAGAAAACAGGGAACCTATCGAGTGCAGCAGAAATACAGTCGCATAACTACTGTTTAAGACTCGTAAACTGTCACCCGTTCGACTGTTTTAGTAACAGTGAAATAATGACTACTAATTAGTGGGCAGGTTTGCTAAACACATCGCAACAATTATATAAATGGTCCATTCAGTCCATCAGACTGAATACATCGACTCTAGGCTGAGGAATTGATTTTCTCTAACTCTTCAACTTCCACCATTCTCTGCATTGGACCGAGGAAGTCAGCTGGCTGGCAAAAACGTTTCCACGATGAAGATACCCAAAACTGCACGTCACACCACAACACGCCACTATACACCACAACAAGACCATAACACGTCACTACACACCACAACAAGACAACAACACGTCACTACACACCACAAGACAACAACACGTCACTACACACCACAAGACCACAACACGTCACTACACACCACAACAAGATCACAACACGTCACTACACACCACACCAAGACCATAACACGTCACTACACACCACAAGACCACAAGACGTCACTACACACCACAAGACCACAACACGTCACTACACACCACAACACCACAAGACGTCACTACACACCACAAGACAACAACACGTCACTACACACCACAACAAGACAACAACACGTCACTACACACCACAAGACAACAACACGTCACTACACACCACAACACCACAAGACGTCACTACACACCACAACAAGACCACAACACGTCACTACACACCACAACACCACAAGACGTCACTACACACCACAACAAGAACACAACACGTCACTACACACCACGTCACTACATACCTCAGTCAACTAGTCTGGAACAACAGAGTCGTGAGTAAGTTTGGAATAAAAGCACCAGAAGTGACAGATACAAGTCTTGAAAACAAAATAAGTTGTGGTAAAGACCATAAGTGGTATTAAGATGATCAGAGAGTATCAGAGTTGACAGCAGGATACCTGGGACCTAGATCCTGCCAGGGGTCACTGCATCGTGATACCAAACCTGGCTGCCTGCACATATCTCGTGATACCAAACCTGGCTGCCTGCACATATCTGCTGAAGACCATGCTGCCATGTAAGAAAAAAAATAAAAGAAACATGAATACAAATTAAAAAAGGTTAAGAAGAAGAAGAAGAAGAAGAAGAAGAAGAAGAAGAAGAAGAAGAAGAAGAAGAAGAAGAAGAAGAAGAAGAAGAAGAAGAAGAAGTGTAGGAAGAGGACGAGGAGATAAATCTAAATAAAAACGAAAAAAAAAATCGAAGCCATATAGAGACATCAAAATAAAATAGAAGTGAACGATCAAAAGCAGAGAAGAATAAATAAAATCCAATAAGAGTTAAAGAGTTTATTCGAGCAGTATTGAGTGTCTGCTGAACAAAACTGCATCAGTGTTGAAGACAAGATTATGAAGATTTATTCTCAGATTTTACGCTAATGCTTTAGTGGTCATTACGATCACTCGTGAAGAATGAGACATTCGTGTAATATTTGGGAATCTTTATTGAGGAAACATTTCGCCAGTCAGTGGCTTCTTCAGTCCAGTATAAAGAAGAACAGTGGATAAAGAGGAGTTTGAGGTAATCAGTCCCTCAGCCTGGAGTCAATGTGCTCAGTCCATCAGTCTTGATGAAATGAAACACATCGACTCCAGGCTGAGGGACTGATTGCCTCAAACTCCTCTTTATCCACTGTTCTTCTTTATATTGGACTGAAGAAACCACTGCCTGTTGAAACGTTTCTCTGGTAAAGATTCCTAAATATTACACGAATGTCTCATTCTTCAACTTGTCGGTTTCCCAAGCTGTTTATTCCAGGGTGACTCTTAACTTACGAAGTGAAGCGAGTGTTGATAGTCGGACACAAGGAAAAAAAAATGGTTGGATTCCCGTGAATTGCGTCCATCAAATCTTTCAATAAATCCAGAGAACATCTAGCAATGATGAGGGTTGTGATGCATGTCGTGTATGAGGTTAAATTTGGAGCTGTGTGGGTGAGTTTACCCAGCAGTATACTAAAACCTTGAGCCTAACCTTCTTGGGGATATGATAGACAAACACTCCTTCGCATATATTCAGCTCTAAGCTTACCTAAACTGGATTACAGAGACCAGGTTTATTCCTCAGCCTTTCCCGCTGTTCTTTCTAAACTTGAACTCAGTCATCATCGAGGGATATGTTTGTCTCAGGGCATTTCCATCGTCCCAAGCCGGGAGTCTGTATATAGAAATGAACCTCACGTCTTTGTAAGATCAACGCTATGCTCACTATACATGAATACTATATAATAATGACAGTTTGGAGAATCAGATACTTGTGCAACACCTGGTTGTCTTTATTTGCAGACGTTTCGCCATCCAGTGGCTTTATCAACACAAGGACATAACATGAAGAATGTGGAACTATATACAAAAGATGGGGTAATCAGTCCCTCAGCCTTGGAGTTGGTGAAGAGTACCGTAGTCTTGAAGACTTCACCGTTAGCTACACTTCACTGTTAGCTACAAACATGTAATTGGAGACAGGTATAGACACAACGCGTACCCACAAGGAAGACAGCATGTGTGTAATACCGTGTTTAAAAATGTGTAATACCGTGTGTAAGAATGTGTAATACCGTGTGTAAGAATGTGCAATACCGTGTGTGTGTGTAATACCGAGTGTAAGAATGTGTAATACCGTGTGTGTGTAATACCGTGTGTAAGAATGTGTAATACCGTGTGTGTGTAATACCGTGTGTAAGAATGTGTAATACCGTGTGTGTGTAATACCGTGTTTAATAGAGTGTGGGCTAAAAGAACACAGGTGGGCGGGGAAGATGGGGCTGTACTTATGTGCGTGAGACAAGAGTGCATGCAAGATCTTCCTTCCCTCCTCTTCTTCCATTCCCTTCCCTCCTCCTCTTCCTCTTCCTCTTTCCCTCTTATCTCCACCCCCGTCCCTCTCTCCCTCCCACTCCTCCCTCTCCAACACTCCTTGGGCGGTGTCAAGTCTGCGAAGATTTTTTTTTTTTGCAGTGGTAAACTGGTTTCCCCCCTCCCACTCATCCCCTCTCCTTTCCCCCCTCCCTCTATCCCCTTCTCTCTCTCTCTCTCTCTTTCTCTATCTCACTGCAAACTGTAAATCACGGGGGAGCTATAGATCCGTAGGGGTCGTACAGCGCCTTGGGGAATGGGAGACTAATTAGGTTCGATCTAAGGAGAGATCAAATGCAGTTCCTTGGATCAAACCCCTCCCCCCTCACCGGCGTGAAGGAACCTCCCGTGAGGGAAGAGCTTGTAGTAATCATGTTGTCTATCAGTCATGTTGTCTATCAATCACGTTGTCTATCAGTCGTGTTGTTTATCAGTCATGTTGTTTATCAGTCATGTCTATCAGTCATGACCTCGTCTACTCACATATGGTAACACTGTCACCTAGCATGGCTCTATTATTCTTTGGTATGAGTGCCACCAACAATGGCACTTTATCGTGCACCAGAAGATCATCTTGTGAGTGCTAATGCACTGTGCACAGTTATATGAGGCTTGTTTGAGCAGGAATCCTGAACGTCTTGACTGAAGAACTCTTTGTCAATCCGACGGATGTAGTGATCATGACACGTGTTGGTAGCAGGTTGAAGAGTCGCGGACCCCGGACGTTGACACAATGTTGCACAACCTTCTCGTGTGCATAACTGATCACAAGAATAATTTCCTCCCTGCCCACTTCTCTCAGATCCCTTATCGGGAGTCGAACGACAAGAAAATACAATACACTTCAGCACACTACTTACTATGTTAGGAGTTTAAACTCAAAATAGATAGAGCAAATTGCTTCCTGTGGGTCTGCCAGGTATTCTCGCCTCTATGACCACAGGCATTAGAGGCGACAGTACTCTCAGGTGAGCACAAAACCAGCGTGTTTATAAGAGTGGATATATTCTGGATCAACAGGTAAGATTTTTAGAACTGTGGGTATATTCCTGGGAGTATATCGCTGTGAGTATATTCCTGGGGACAGGTGGAGGCCAGGTGGGCTGCCTGCCACAGCCTGCCACAGCCTGACGCAGCCGGACGCAGCCATTTGTTACGATACGGGGGAAAACCATGTGTTGTCTGACGCAAGACGAGTCAGAGGAACGATCACTGCTCGTGGTACAACTATTACTTATGGTACAACTATCACTTGTGGTGCAACTATCAATTATGGTACAACCATCGTTTGCAACATGATCACTAACAGAGGAACAACTCACCACACAGCTTCAAGAGTAGCTATGGCAGAGTCAAAAGAAAAAAGCGAATAAGCCACACCAGAGTACAATATTTTGGCCCAGGAACAAGATCTCAACACCTGGGACTAAGAACTATAGTTTAACTCTAATAGACAAATGGATATAAGGAAGACCTGTCTGGTATAGGCCAGTAGGCCTATTTGCAGTGCTCCTGTAGACTTAAGTTTAGAACAACAAAAATTTCTCTGCCAGGATTTTGTGTACAAAATTGGACTTTTATCTGCAATATTTATATATTTTTTAAATTATAAATAATAATTATTATCATTAATCTTATTCATCTTATTATTATTATTATTATTATTATTATTATTATTATTATTATTATTATTATTATTATTATTATATAGCAGAATGAATTATCATATATACTGGGTTGACAACACATGTGAATGATCACAGTCACTCTGTAAAGATGATAATCGCAGCTGTAAACCTGAATGTGACGACCATAAATGCATTAAGAGCGACCTGTCTCTCCCCAGGTGAGCATCACAGGTAAACACAGGTGAGATGTGTCATCCAGAGCAGCGAGACTGATCTGCCACACCTGCCTATAATGTTATTACTGTAACGTCATGCAGTGTTATGACTGTACCCTCATACAATGTTATGACTGTATCCTCATACAATGTTATGACTGTACCCTCATACAATGTTATGACTGTACCCTCATACAATATTATGACTGTATCCTCATACAATATTATGACTGTACCCTCATACAATGTTATGACTGTACCCTCATACAATATTATGACTGTATCCTCATACAATATTATGACTGTACCCTCATACAATGTTATGACTGTACCCTCATACAATGTTATGACTGTACCCTCATACAAAGTTATGACTGTACCCTCATACAATGTTATGACTGTACCCTCATACAATGTTATGACTGTACCCTCATACAAAGTATGACAGCACTTTCATACAACAATAAACTGTACAATTATAGTTGAGGAAAACGGTTGATGGCCCCGGGACTCAGCCAAAACAGCCACACACAAAAAAAAATCCATGACTGGAGGCCATTTCGCCAAGGACGAGATGCAATTACACGTTCAGGGCACGGCCAGGATACGGCCAGGGCACGGCCAGGGCACGGCCAGGGCACGGCCACGCCACGACCAGGGCACGGTGTTGGTGGTAGAGTTATGATGATGGTCAAGGGAGAGAATACCGGACAAAGTCCTCACTGCCCTGCTGAAGTCTTCCTGCTCAGGCTGACAGATTTCAACACTCTGAGAGCACCATCCCATGTGATGGAATGGGACAGGTTAAGATAGCTAGCTTTTGTTCCCACTGTGTATTATCGTATAGAATAGTACAGCAGCCCTTGCTGTTCCCACTGTGTAACTATCGTATAGAATAGTACAGCAGCCCTTGCTGTTCCCACTGTGTAACTATCGTATAGAATAGTTGTGCAGCACGCTGCTGATACATCCAATTTTCATGCGAAGATGACCCCAACATGGTCCAGGCACTGTCTGGCACCTCCTTGTTCCAGGTATGAGGAAGATCCCTGAGAAAGTGCAGGAGGGAATATGAGAGAGAGAGAGAGAGAGAGAGAGAGACAACACTATCAAGAAGAAAGATGTAGAACCAAGAGTGACAATGCCAAAAAATGAAGAGGGGAATAGCGAGGGATAGGAGGGGCGGATGTAGGGATAGAGGAGTAGGAGGGGGTGAGGTGCAAAGGCGAAATGATGCTTATAAGTGGCACCTTCAAGGTCACCAGCAGCGGCAGTGTGAGGCATCCCTGGCACCCCCCACACCAGCGACTCCTGGATGGGAGGGAGGGAGGGGGGGAGGGGGTGTTATGATTGCTGGTGGAGGGAAGGAGAGGGGGGGGGGTCGAGGAGCGGGTACAGTTTGTAAAAAGGAAGAGGTGAGTGTACTCATTAAGATGTATTTGAGGTAGTGGAGATGCAGCTTCTTACGTGATCAGCATATTGGCTTGATCAGCATATTGGCTTGATCAGCATATTGGGTTGATCAGCATATTGGGTTGATCAGCATCCTGGCTTGATCAGCATCTTGGCTTGATCAGCATCTTGGCTTGGTCAGCATCCTGGCTTATCAACATCCTGGCTTGATCAGCATCTTGGCTTGATCAGCATCCTGGCTTGATCAGCATCTTGGCTTGATCAGCATCCTGGCTTGATCAGCATCCTGGCATATCAGCATCCTGGCTTGATCAACCTCTACTGGGTTGTGGGTTCCCTGGCTACCTAGTCTTGAAGCTGCAAACCAGACAAACCTTCACAACCTCTACCTCCTCCTCCTCCTCCTTGTCTACCTCCTCCTCCTCCTCCTCCTCGTCTACTTCATCCTCCTCCTCCTCCTCCTCGTCTCTCTCCTCCTCGTCCTCGTTTACTTCCTCCTCCTCCTCCTCGTCGTCTATCTCCTCCTCTTCCTCGTCTACTTCTTCCTCCTCCCCGTCTACCTCCTCCTCCTTCTCGTCTACTTCCTCTTCCTCGTCTACTTCCTCCTCCTCCTCGTCTACTTCCTCCTCTTCCTCGTCTACTTCCTCCTCCTCCTCCTCCTCCTCGTCGTCTACCTCCTCCTCTTCCTCGTCTACTTCCTCCTCTTCCTCGTCTACTTCCTCCTCCTCCTCGTCTACCTCCTCCTCTTCCTCGTCTACTTCCTCCTCTTCCTCGTCTACTTCTTCCTCCTCCTCGTCTACCTCCTCTTCCTCGTCTACTTCCTCCTCTTCCTCGTCTACTTCCTCCTCCTCCTCCTCGTCTACCTCTTCCTCGTCTACTTCCTCCTCGTCTACTTCATCCTCTTCCTCGTCTACTTCCTCCTCCTCCTCGTCTACCTCCTCCTCTTCCTCATCTACTTCCTCCTCCTCGTCTACTTCCTCCTCTTCCTCGTCTACTTCCTCCTCTTCCTCGTCTACTTCCTCCTCTTTCTCGTCTACTTCCTCTTCTACTTCCTCCTCTTCCTCGTCTACTTCCTCCTCTTCCTCGTCTACTTCCTCCTCCTCCTCCTCGTCTACTTCCTCTTCTTCCTCGTCTACTTCCTCCTCTTCCTCGTCTACTTCCTCCTCCTTCTCGTCTACTTCCTCTTCTTCCTCGTCTACTTCCTCCTCTTCCTCGTCTACTTCCTCCTCTTCCTCGTCTACTTCCTCCTCCTCCTCTACTTCCTCCTCCTTCTCGTCTACTTCCTCCTCCTCCTCGTCTACTTCCTCTTCCTTCTCGTCTACTTCCTCCTCCTCCTCCTCTTCCTCGTCTACTTCCTCCTCCTTCTCGTCTACTTCCTCCTCCTCCTCCTCTACCTCCTCCTCCTCCTCGTCTACTTCCTCTTCCTCCTCCTCGTCTACCTCCTCCTCCTCTACTTCCTCCTCCTTCTCGTCTACTTCCTCCTCCTCCTCGTCTACTTCCTCTTCCTTCTCGTCTACTTCCTCCTCCTCCTCCTCTTCCTCGTCTACTTCCTCCTCCTCCTCGTCTACTTCCTCTTCCTCCTCCTCGTCTACCTCCTCCTCCTCTACTTCCTCCTCCTTCTCGTCTACTTCCTCCTCCTCCTCGTCTACTTCCTCTTCCTTCTCGTCTACTTCCTCCTCCTCCTCCTCTTCCTCGTCTACTTCCTCCTCCTTCTCGTCTACTTCCTCCTCCTCCTCCTCTACCTCCTCCTCTTCCTCGTCTACTTCCTCCTCCTCCTCCACTTCCTCCTCCTCCTCGTCTACTTCCTCCTCCTCGTCTACTTCCTCCTCTTCCTCGTCTACTTCCTCCTCCTCCTCTACCTCCTCCTCTTCCTCGTCTACTTCCTCCTCCTCCTCCACTTCCTCCTCCTCCTCGTCTACTTCCTCCTCCTCGTCTACTTCCTCCTCTTCCTCGTCTACCTCCTCCTCCTGGTTCCAATTCTCTACCACAAGGAGAGAGGAGATATATTTTCCGACAAACGTACGAGTCCTCTGTGTCTTAAACTTCAACTTCTGGTCTCTTCTTTGCACCTTCTCTCCTCCGACGCTTCTTACTGTGTATTTTTCCCTCTCTTTCTCTCCCTTCTTCTTACAGACATTTCACTTTTTTTTGACTAAAAAATTAAAAATTAGACAATTTCTTTAGACAAAATTGTTTGGACAATTTTTTAGATAAAATACAAAAAATGTATAACAAAAATTATAAAAAAATATAATAATAATTAATATAAATTATATTTATAATTATAACCATTATAATAATTATAATTATTATAATAACTATAATCAGTATTATAATTATATAATATTTGTGGTTATTAAATTTTTTTATAATTAACTTATTATAATAATTATTGTAATAATAGTAATGATTATAATTATGTTATGTGATAAGTAGCACAACATAAACACCATCACAACATAAACATCATCACAACATAAACACCATCACAACATAAACACCATCACAACATAAACACCATCACAACATAAACACCATCACAACATAAACACCATCACAACATAAACACCATCACAACATAAACACCATCACAACATAAACACCATCACAACATAAACACCATCACAACATAAATACCATCACAACATAAACACCATCACAACATAAACACCATCACAACATAAATACCATCACAACATAAACACCATCACAACATAAACACCATCACAACATAAACATCATCGCAACATAAACACCATCACAACATAAATACCATCACAACATAAATACCATCACAACATAAACACCATCACAACATAAACACCATCACAACATAAACACCATCACAACATAAACATCATCACAACATAAACACCATCACAACATAAACACCATCACAACATAAACATCATCACAACATAAACACCATCACAACATAAACACCATCACAACATAAACACCATCACAACATAAACACCATCACAACATAAATACCATCACAACATAAACACCATCACAACATAAACACCATCACAACATAAATACCATCACAACATAAACACCATCACAACATAAACATCATCGCAACATAAACACCATCACAACATAAATACCATCACAACATAAACATCATCACAACATAAATACCATCACAACATAAACATCATCACAACATAAACACCATCACAACATAAATACCATCACAACATAAACACCATCACAACATAAACACCATCACAACATAAACACCATCACAACATAAACACCATCACAACATAAACACCATCACAACATAAACACCATCACAACATAAACACCATCACAACATAAACACCATCACAACATAAACACCATCACAACATAAACATCATCACAACATAAACACCATCACAACATAAACACCATCACAACATAAACATCATCACAACATAAATACCATCACAACATAAACATCATCACAACATAAATACCATCACAACATAAACACCATCACAACATAAACACCATCACAACATAAATACCATCACAACATAAACACCATCACAACATAAACACCATCACAACATAAACACCATCACAACATAAATACCATCACAACATAAACACCATCACAACATAAATACCATCACAACATAAACATCATCACAACATAAATACCATCACAACATAAACACCATCACAACATAAACACCATCACAACATAAATACCATCACAACATAAACACCATCACAACATAAACATCATCGCAACATAAACACCATCACAACATAAATACCATCACAACATAAACATCATCACAACATAAATACCATCACAACATAAACATCATCACAACATAAACACCATCACAACATAAATACCATCACAACATAAACACCATCACAACATAAACACCATCACAACATAAATACCATCACAACATAAACATCATCACAACATAAACACCATCACAACATAAACACCATCACAACATAAATACCATCACAACATAAACATCATCACAACATAAACACCATCACAACATAAATACCATCACAACATAAACACCATCACAACATAAACATCATCGCAACATAAACACCATCACAACATAAACATCACAACATAAACACCATCACAACATAAACACCATCACAACATAAACACCATCACAACATAAATACCATCACAACATAAACATCATCACAACATAAACACCATCACAACATAAACATCATCGCAACATAAACACCATCACAACATAAATACCATCACAACATAAACATCATCACAACATAAATACCATCACAACATAAACATCATCACAACATAAATACCATCACAACATAAACACCATCACAACATAAACACCATCACAACATAAATACCATCACAACATAAACACCATCACAACATAAACATCATCGCAACATAAACACCATCACAACATAAATACCATCACAACATAAACATCATCACAACATAAATACCATCACAACATAAACATCATCACAACATAAACACCATCACAACATAAATACCATCACAACATAAACACCATCACAACATAAACACCATCACAACATAAATACCATCACAACATAAACATCATCACAACATAAACACCATCACAACATAAACACCATCACAACATAAATACCATCACAACATAAACATCATCACAACATAAACACCATCACAACATAAATACCATCACAACATAAACACCATCACAACATAAACATCATCGCAACATAAACACCATCACAACATAAACATCACAACATAAACACCATCACAACATAAACACCATCACAACATAAACACCATCACAACATAAATACCATCACAACATAAACATCATCACAACATAAATACCATCACAACATAAACATCATCACAACATAAACACCATCACAACATAAATACCATCACAACATAAACACCATCACAACATAAACATCATCGCAACATAAACATCATCACAACATAAACACCATCACAACATAAATACCATCACAACATAAACATCATCACAACATAAACACCATCACAACATAAATACCATCACAACATAAACATCATCACAACATAAACACCATCACAACATAAACACCATCACAACATAAATACCATCACAACATAAACATCATCACAACATAAACACCATCACAACATAAATACCATCACAACATAAACACCATCACAACATAAACATCATCGCAACATAAACACCATCACAACATAAACATCACAACATAAACACCATCACAACATAAACATCATCGCAACATAAACACCATCACAACATAAACATCATCGCAACATAAACACCATCACAACATAAACATCACAACATAAACACCATCACAACATAAACATCACAACAAACATCATCACAACATAAACACCATCACAACATAAACATCATCACAACATAAACACCATCACAACATAAACACCATCACAACATAAACATCATCACAACATAAACATCACAACATAAACACCATCACAACATAAACATCATCACAACATAAACATCATCACAACATAAACACCATCACAACATAAACATCATCACAACATAAACACCATCACAACATAAACACCATCACAACATAAACATCACAACATAAACACACACTGGCCAGACTGATGGTACTTGATACCAGGTCTTGTAGGGAGTGTCAGCCTGATGCTACAGTAACTCACTACCCACGCTGCTCCACTACCCATGCCTCCTTGCACTACCCACGCCTCCTTGCACTACCCATGCCTCCTTGCACTACCCACGCCTCCTTGCACTACCCACGCCTCCTTGCACTACCCATGCCTCCTTGCACTACCCACGCCTCCTTGCACTACCCACGCCTCCTAGCACTACCCACGACTCTTTGTACTACCCACGCCTCCTTGCACTACCCACGCCTCCTAGCACTATCCAAGCCTCCTTGCACTATCCACGCCTCTTTGCACTACCCACGCCTTACACTACCAACGCCTCCTTGCACTACCCACGCCTCCTTACACTACCCACGCCTCCTTACACTACCCACGCCTCATTGCTCTACCCACGCCTCCTTGCACTACCCAAGCCTCCTTGTACTACCCAAGCCTCCTTGCACTACCTACGCCTCCTTGCACTACCCACGCCTCCTTGCACTACCCACGCCTCCTTGCACTACCCAAGCCTCCTTGCACTACCCAAGCCTCCTTGCACTACCCACGCCTCTTTGCACTACCCACTCCTCCTTGCACTACCCAAGCCTCCTTGCACTACCCACGACTCTTTGTACTACCCACGCCTCCTTGCACTACCGACGCCTCCTAGCACTATCCAAGCCTCCTTGCACTACCCACGCCTCCTTGCACTACCCACGCCTCCTACCTAGGGTGGCCCGTGGCCTGATAGGCAACGCTCTCGCTTCACACGCTGAGTGTCCGTGGTTCGATCTCCGGAAAGGGTGAAAACAGTGTGGTGATTGCTTCCTTACACTTGTTGCCCCCGTTCGTCTAGCAAGGAAGTAGGTACCTGGGTGTTAGTAGACTGGTGTGGGTGGCATCCTGGGGGACAAGACTGAGGACCCCAGTGGAAATAAGACAAACAGTCCTCGATGACGCACTACCTTTCTTGGATTATCCTGGGTGGTTAACCCTCCTGGGTTAGAAATCTAAACAAAATTTTATCTCTTACCCACGCCTCTTACCACTACCCACGCCCTTTACCATTACCTACGGACGTGACAAAGCACCAGGGTGTATAGTGAACTTAACATGACATTGTCTGTCGGTCCAGTGTCTGTCGGTCCAGTGTCTGTCGGTCCAGTGTCTGCCGGTCCAGTGTCTGCCGGTCCAGGGTCATGTTGCCAGCAACTTTCTTACACAAATCAATTTTACAGGCTTACAAACTTGCAGGTTTACGTCAGTTCATCTCCAAACCCAACCCAGCCTAAAGTATACTACCCCTCCTTCCCCCGAGGATGCCACCTACAACACTCAGGTACGTACTTTCTTCTAGGTGAACAGGGGCAGCAGCTGTGAGGAAACATACCCAAAGTTTCAACCCGTACTGGGGCTAGAACCCGGCATGGGTTCAGAGAGGGAGAAGAAAGGCCATGGTGCACACATCCAATTAATCGACGGCAACAAATGTTCGTAAAGTGAGTCTGTGAGACATTAGTTGCATACCATCTCTTTAATGGCTTGATCAAAGGCAGGGAGGGAGGCAGGGAGGGAAGGGGAGGGAGGCAGGGAGGGAAGGGGAGAAAGAATGGGGAGGGAAGAATGTGTTATAAGAAAGGGAAGGACTGAATAAGTGAATTAAGTAGGTAGCATGTAAAACAATCACAGGGGGAGTTGAATGATAGCTTTAGGCCTTTCGTGTGGCAATCAACACATCTTCAGGAGCTTGCAATGTTGCAGAAATGAGTAGGAAGATCAGGTAGATTCGTTAAAGGATCACTGTTATCATCCCCTGAGCCAACAGGTTGTTACCAGTGATGGTCCTAGCCGACCCACACCACGACCGTCCTAGCCGACCCACACCACGACCGTCCTAGCCAACCACACCACGACCGTCCTAGCCAACCACACCACGACCGTCCTAGCCAACCACACCACGACCGTCCTAGCCAACCACACCACGACCGTCCTAGCCAACCACACCACGACCGTCCTAGCCAACCCACACCACGACCGTCCTAGCCAACCACACCACGACCGTCCTAGCCAACCAACACCACGACCTTCATAGCCAACCACACCACGACCGTCCTAGCCAACCCACACCACGACCGTCGTTGCAAACCACACCACGACCGTCCTAGCCAAGCACACCACGACCGTCCTAGCCAACCCACACCACGACCGTCCTAGCCAACCACACCACGACCGTCCTAACCAACCCACACCACGACCGTCCTAACCAACACACACCTCGACCGTCCTAGCCAACCCACACCACGACCGTCCTAGCCAACCACACCACGACCGTCCTAGCCAACCCACACCACGACCGTCCTAGCCAACCCACACCACGACCGTCCTAGCCAACCACACCACGACCGTCCTAGCCAACCAACACCACGACCGTCCTAGCCAACCACACCACGACCTTCCTAGCCAACAACACCACGACCGTCCTAGCCAACCACACCACGACCGTCCTAGCCAACCCACACCACGACCGTCCTAGCCAACCACACCACGACCGCCCTAGCCAACCCACACCACGACCGTCCTAGCCAACCACACCACGACCGTCCTAGCCAACCCACACCACGACCGTCCTAGCCAACCACACCACGACCGTCCTAGCCAACCACACCACGACCGTCCTAGCCAACCACACCACGACCGTCCTAGCCAACCACACCACGACCGTCCTAGCCAACCACACCACGACCGTCCTAGCCAACCACACCACGACCGTCCTAGCCAACCACACCACGACCGTCCTAGCCAACCACACCACGACCGTCCTAGCCAACCACACCACGACCGTCCTAGCCAACCACACCACGACCGTCCTAGCCAACCACACCACGACCGTCCTAGCCAACCACACCACGACCGTCCTAGCCAACCCACACCACGACCGTCCTAGCCAACAACACCACGACCGTCCTACCCAACCACACCACGACCGTCCTACCCAACCACACGACGACCGTCCTAGCCAACCACACCACGACCGTCCTAGCCAACCACACCACGACCGTCCTAGCCAACCCACACCACGACCGTCCTAGCCAACAACACCACGACCGTCCTAGCCAACAAAACCACGACCGTCCTAGCCAACCACACCACGACCGTCCTAGCCAACCACACCACGACCGTCCTAGCCAACCACACCACGACCGTCCTAGCCAACCACACCACGACCGTCCTAGCCAACCACACCACGACCGTCCTAGCCAACCACACCACGACCGTCCTAGCCAACCACACCACGACCGTCCTAGCCAACCACACCACGACCGTCCTAGCCAACAACACCACGACCGTCCTAGCCAACCCACACCACGACCGTCCTAGCCAACAACACCACGACCGTCCTAGCCAACCACACCACGACCGTCCTACCCAACCACACCACGACCGTCCTAGCCAACCACACCACGACCGTCCTAGCCAACAACACCACGACCGTCCTAGCCAACCCACACCACGACCGTCCTAGCCAACAACACCACGACCGTCCTAGCCAACAAAACCACGACCGTCCTAGCCAACAAAACCACGACCGTCCTAGCCAACCACACCACGACCGTCCTAGCCAACCACACCACGACCGTCCTAGCCAACCACACCACGACCGTCCTAGCCAACGACACCACGACCGTCCTAGCCAACCACACCACCACCGTCCTAGCCAACCACACCACGACCGTCCTAGCCAACCACACCACGACCGTCCTAGCCAACAACACGACGACCGTCCTAGCCAACCCACACCACGACCGTCCTAGCCAACCACACCACGACCGTCCTAGCCCACCCACACCACGACCGTCCGAGCCAACCACACCACGACCGTCCTAGCCAACCACACCACGACCGTCCTAGCCAACCACACCACGACCGTCCTCGCCAACCACACCACGCCCGTCCGAGCCAACCCACACCACGACCGTCCTAGCCAACAACACCACGACCGTCCTAGCCAACCCACACCACGACCGTCCTAGCCAACCAACACCACGACCGTCCTAGCCAACCAACACCACGACCGTCCTAGCCAACAACACCACGACCGTCCTAGCCAACCCACACCACGACCGTCCTAGCCAACAACACAACGACCGTCCTAGCCAACCCACACCACGACCGTCCTAGCCAACCCACACCACGACCGTCCTAGCCAACCAACACCACGACCGTCCTAGCCAACAACACCACGACCGTCCTAGCCAACCAACACCACGACCGTCTTAGCCAACCAACACCACGACCGTCTTAGCCAACCCACACCACGACCGTCCTAACCAACCAACACCACGACCGTCCTAGCCAACCAACACCACGACCGTCCTAGCCAACCCACACCACGACCGTCCTAGCCAACCAACACCACGACCGTCCTAGCCAACAACCGTCCTAGCCAACCCACCACGACCGTCCTAGCCAACCCACACCGTCCACGACCGTCCTAGCCAACCAACACCACGACCGTCCTAGCCAACCCACACCACGACCGTCCTAGCCAACAACACCACGACCGTCCTAGCCAACCAACACCACGACCGTCCTAGCCAACAACACCACGACCGTCCTAGCCAACCAACACCACGACCGTCCTAGCCAACAACACCACGACCGTCCTAGCCAACAACACCACGACCGTCCTAGCCAACAACACCACGACCGTCCTAGCCAACCAACACCACGACCGTCCTAGCCAACAACACCACGACCGTCCTAGCCAACAACACCACGACCGTCCTAGCCAACCAACACCACGACCGTCCTAGCCAACCAACACCACGACCGTCCTAGCCAACCAACACCACGACCGTCCTAGCCAACAACACCACGACCGTCCTAGCCAACAACACCACGACCGTCCTAGCCAACAACACCACGACCGTCCTAGCCAACCAACACCACGACCGTCCTAGCCAACCAACACCACGACCGTCCTAGCCAACAACACCACGACCGTCCTAGCCAACAACACCACGACCGTCCTAGCCAACAACACCACGACCGTCCTAGCCAACCAACACCACGACCGTCCTAGCCAACCAACACCACGACCGTCCTAGCCAACCAACACCACGACCGTCCTAGCCAACCAACACCACGACCGTCCTAGCCAACCAACACCACGACCGTCCTAGCCAACCAACACCACGACCGTCCTAGCCAACCAACACCACGACCGTCCTAGCCAACCAACACCACGACCGTCCTAGCCAACCAACACCACGACCGTCCTAGCCAACCAACACCACGACCGTCCTAGCCAACCAACACCACGACCGTCCTAGCCAACAACACCACGACCGTCCTAGCCAACAACACCACGACCGTCCTAGCCAACCAACACCACGCCCGTCCTCGCCAACCAACACCACGACCGTCCTAGCCAACAAACACCACGACCGTCCTAGCAAACAAAACCACGACCGTCCTAGCCAACCAACACCACGACCGTCCTAGCCAACCAACACCACGACCGTCCTAGCCAACAACACCACGACCGTCCTAGCCAACAACACCACGACCGTCCTAGCCAACAACACCACGACCGTCCTAGCCAACCAACACCACGACCGTCCTAGCCAACCAACACCACGACCGTCCTAGCCAACAACACCACGACCGTCCTAGCCAACAACACCACGACCGTCCTAGCCAACAACACCACGACCGTCCTAGCCAACCAACACCACGACCGTCCTAGCCAACCAACACCACGACCGTCCTAGCCAACCAACACCACGACCGTCCTAGCCAACAACACCACGACCGTCCTAGCCAACCAACACCACGACCGTCCTAGCCAACCAACACCACGACCGTCCTAGCCAACCAACACCACGACCGTCCTAGCCAACCAACACCACGACCGTCCTAGCCAACCAACACCACGACCGTCCTAGCCAACCAACACCACGACCGTCCTAGCCAACCAACACCACGACCGTCCTAGCCAACCAACACCACGACCGTCCTAGCCAACCAACACCACGACCGTCCTAGCCAACCAACACCACGACCGTCCTAGCCAACCAACACCACGACCGTCCTAGCCAACCAACACCACGACCGTCCTAGCCAACCAACACCACGACCGTCCTAGCCAACAACACCACGACCGTCCTAGCCAACCAACACCACGACCGTCCTAGCCAACACCACCACGACCGTCCTACACCCAACCCAACACCACGACCGTCCTAGCCAACAACACCACGACCGTCCTAACAACCCACACCACGACCGTCCCCACCACGACTAACCAACCCACCACGACCGTCCTAGCCAACCCACACCACGACCGTCCTAGCCAACAACACCACGACCGTCTTAGCCAACCAACACCACGACCGTCCTAACCAACCCACACCACGACCGTCCTAGCCAACCCACACCACGACCGTCCTAACCAACCCACACCACGACCGTCCTAACCAACCCACACCACGACCGTCCTAGCCAACCCACACCACGACCGTCCTAGCCAACCCACACCACGACCGTCCTAACCAACCCACACCACGACCGTCTTAGGCAACCCACACCACGACCGTCCTAGCTAACCCACACCACGACCGTCCTAGCCAACCCACACCACGACCGTTCTAGCCAACCCACACCACGACCGTCCTAACCAACCAACACCACGACCGTCTTACCCAACCCACACCACGACCGTCCTAACCAACACACACCTCGACCGTCCTAGCCAACCCACACCACGACCGTCCTAGCCAACCCACACCACGACCGTCCTAACCAACCCACACCACGACCGTCCTAGCCAACCCACACCACGACCGTCTTAGCCAACCCACACCACGACCGTTCTAGCCAACCCACACCACGACCGTCCTAACCAACCCACACCACGACCGTCCTAGCCAACCCACACCACGACCGTCCTAGCCAACCCACACCACGACCGTCCTAACCAACCCACACCACGACCGTCCTAGCCAACCCACACCACGACCGTCCTAGCTAACCCACACCACGACCGTCCTAGCTAACCCACACCCCGTGTCCGTTCAGACAGCTAGCCAGCAGCGATAAGCCTCACTAAATGTCTCCAGAGAAGGTTGTTCAACTCACAACAAAATCAGATACACGATATCACCTTACAGGGATGGTGCGCTCTTTAAACACGATGGGCGTGTTGCTTTATACCAGAGAAGTCATGGGGAATAGAACAGGGAGGGAGAACAGGAAGGGAGGGAGGGATGGGGAGGAAGAACATGGACAGAAGGGACAACAGTTATGGAAGACAGAGCAAAAACCTGAAAATAAGAAGGGACACAAGTGGCGTAAGTATGTCAAGTTTGAGACCGCCACTGAACCATTCTTCTAGACACCCTGAAACGCAAAGGAAAGAGACGCTGTACTCGTAGAGGGAAAGCGAGGTGAGAGAGAGTGGTGAGAGAGCGAGGACCTGGAGCAGTGTACTGCACTACAAATTATAATAAGTGTCAGAGAGACAGTCAGGGTGAAAATGTGAGAGATATCGCATCAAGACAGCGACACAAGACACGGGAAAGGTGGCAGTGTGGGGTCGTTATAGTAAGGTCGGGTGAAGCAGAACGACCAGTGCTGGGGGTGTGTCGCTACATTGAGGTCTGGACAGGTACAGCAACCCACACTAGGGTGTGGGTCATTATAGTAAGGTTTATCTGAAGCTCAAAGACCCACACTAGTACCAGGGTCGTTACAGAAAGATGCCACGACCTGCACTGGTACCAGAGTAGTTACAGTAAGATACCACGACCTGTAGCGTGGCTGTGCAGTGTCAGGATGCCTGGGAACTCTAGCACACAGAGCTGGGAGCAGCTGGACGAATTAGGACATAAAAGGGGAGAGCGCAATATGTGAGGGGTCAGGTACGTATATACGTCGTGTAGTTATGTGCTCCAGTGATCACCTACATGACTTGATACACACAAGAACGCGAGAACATGCAATAACAGCCTGGGAAGGGAGGGAGGGAGAGGGGGGAGACATCTTAGCAAGGAAAGGAGGGAGGATGATGATGATGAGGAGGAGGAGGAGGAGGGGTGAGAAAGAGGAGGAAGAGTTCAGAAGTGACAGTCAGGGAAGAGAGAGGAGTGTCTTCTTTACCACTACATTAGCTGTCATGACTGAAAAAATGAGTTCACAAGTCCCTCTAGTTCACTTTTACCCCTTTTCTTTCAATTCATGTCACCTCATTCTATTCCCTCTTATATCAGTATGTTTAATTTGTGACTTTCGTTTGTCGCTCGGTATCTTTTATGTTGTGATCATGTCTCTTTTAGATATTCAGTTCACTAGTGGTGTGAGGTTTAGTTATCTGACCTTATCTTTATATCCCACTTCTTAAAGTTCTGGGGCCAGACCTGTGGCAAAGTTAAGCCTGCTTAATCTTTTCTATATGTTTGATGTGGTAATGGTTTTATGTAAACTCTGGTACTTGTATTGCCTGCGTAGTTTACGCTTGCAATGACTCCTTGTTTGGATTTCTATATGTATATGATCTGTATATGTATCGAATATTAACTGTGTCACGTGCTGGGGGGGCGGATACCCCCAGAATCATCTTCAAGTAGTTTTATCTACAAAATTTCACCGTATGTCAGTGTCACAAGGGAAGTTGCTGACATGCATCACGAAAACTTTGGGTGCAAGAAGTGAGCCTCGTAGAACTACTGCTGCTTCTCTCCTTCCAGACTCATCCTCCTTCACTGTAGCTCTGCCTTCTGCTGCATACTCTATCATTCACTGTAGTGTTCTCTCAGTCACTTCAACTCATTTTTCCGGTGTGTAGTCTTCTATGTACGACCGTGTTAAAGATCTTCTGGCAGTCAGGGAATGTGCAGACTCCCGTCATTTCCTCTCCTGCCTAATCCAAATCTTAGAATTTAATTAAGTTACAATACGTGTGATTGTCTTCTGAATTCATACTTCTTATTTATGATAAAGGTTCACATTTGCAGGCGAGTTATTAGTATATTACTCATTTTCATTACCTTGCGGAGTGCACATCTCAGCCATATTGATCTGTAATTTAACACCCGGTGTATCCTTGAAACTGTGTTCTACTGGTGCAGTTTTCACCTGTCTCAGGCTAAGAGTTCTTATAGATCCTTGTTATTTACTTGCACAGTGCCTCAGCAAGCTCCCTCAGTACCCAGGCTGAGCATTTTATCAGTGGCCTTGTACGTGAGTAGGTAAGTCAGATGGTTGTCTACGTCAAGTTGTGTCTCAACTATGTCTCAGCATCACTGGACGGCCTCATCTCTCATTTCCAGCATCTCTTAGCTTTTTTAATACTGTTAAATTTACGTAACTGAGTTTCTCTTTAGTACACTGATAATTATTAACCCAAAGGCTTTTTTTTTTTTTTTTTTTTTTTTGTAAATGTGTGTTTGGGTGTATCAACACAACTACGAACATTTTACGATATATTTTTTTTTCACTTTTTACATGGAGAAAAAAGAAAATCTTTATGACTGACTAAATTATCACACTGAATAAAGTGAGAAAATTTCATTAAAAAAAATATTAGTGCCTTGAACAAGGTTCAAACATTTCCAGCATGAGTTAAGTGGCACTTGAGCAAGGTTCAAACATTTCCAGCATGAGTTAAGTGGCACTTGAACAAGGTTCAAACATTTCCAGCATGAGTTAAGTGGCACTTGAGCAAGGTTCAAACATTTCCAGCATGAGTTAAGTGGCACTTGAACAAGGTTCAAACATTTCCAGCATGAGTTAAGTGGTACTTAAACAAGGTTCAAACATTTCCAGCACGAGTTAAGTGGCACTTGAACAAGGTTCAAACATTTCCAGCATGAGTTAAGTGGCACTTGAACAAGGTTCAAACATTTCCAGCATGAGTTAAGTGGCACTTGAACAAGGTTCAAACATTTCCAGCATGAGTTAAGTGGCACTTGAACAAGGTTCAAACATTTCCAGCATGAGTTAAGTGGCACTTGAACAAGGTTCAAACTTTTCCAGCATGAGTTAAGTGGTACTTGAACAAGGTTCAAACATTTCCAGCATGAGTTAAGTGGCACTTGAACAAGGTTCAAACATTTCCAGCATGAGTTAAGTGGTACTTAAACAAGGTTCAAACATTTCCAGCACGAGTTAAGTGGCACTTGAACAAGGTTCAAACATTTCCAGCATGAGTTAAGTGGCACTTGAACAAGGTTCAAACATTTCCAGCATGAGTTAAGTGGTACTTGAACAAGGTTCAAACATTTCCAGCATGAGTTAAGTGGCACTTGAACAAGGTTCAAACATTTCCAGCATGAGTTAAGTGGTACTTAAACAAGGTTCAAACATTTCCAGCATGAGTTAAGTGGCACTTGAACAAGGTTCAAACATTTCCAGCATGAGTTAAGTGGCACTTGAACAAGGTTCAAACATTTCCACCATGAGTTAAGTGGTACTTGAACAAGGTTCAAACATTTCCAGCATGAGTTAAGTGGCACTTGAACAAGGTTCAAACATTTCCAGCATGAGTTAAGTGGCACTTGAACAAGGTTCAAACATTTCCAGCATGAGTTAAGTGGCACTTGAACAAGGTTCAAACATTTCCAGCATGAGTTAAGTGGCACTTGAACAAGGTTCAAACATTTCCAGCATGAGTTAAGTGGTACTTGAACAAGGTTCAAACATTTCCAGCATGAGTTAAGTGGTACTTGAACAAGGTTCAAACATTTCCAGCACGAGTTAAGTGGCACTTGAACAAGGTTCAAACATTTCCAGCACGAGTTAAGTGGTACTTGAACAAGGTTCAAACATTTCCAGCATGAGTTAAGTGGTACTTGAACAAGGTTCAAACATTTCCAGCATGAGTTAAGTGGTACTTAAACAAGGTTCAAACATTTCCAGCACGAGTTAAGTGGCACTTGAACAAGGTTCAAATATTTCCAGCATGAGTTAAGTGGCACTTGAACAAGGTTCAAACATTTCCAGCATGAGTTAAGTGGTACTTGAGCAAGGTTCAAACATTTCCAGCATGAGTTAAGTGGCACTTGAACAAGGTTCAAACATTTCCAGCACGAGTTAAGTGGTACTTGAGCAAGGTTCAAACATTTCCAGCACGAGTTAAGTGGCACTTAAACAAGGTTCAAACATCTTTTGCTCTTGAAACTATGTAAATTCTCCTGGTTTAGCCACCGAGACAATTATCTGTGATTTATTCCACAATAAAAAGCTGCTGATAATATGCAAAACCTTTTTTAAACTAATTTAATATAAGTTATAAAACTTGGTTAAGTTAGCTGTTAAATATGTGAGGCGGTGTAATAAAACTTGGTTAAGTTAGCTGTTAAGTATGTGAGGCGGTGTAATAATAGTGAAAGAAAACGAGATATGTAAAACAATTAGAAAACAGAAAGACACATTTGTCATAAAAAACAGAACAAGATGTGACAGTAATAGAAAAAGGGAGGAGTGTACTCACCCATTTGTGGTTGCAGGGGTCGAGACATAGCGCCTGGGCCTGCCTCTTCACTGTGTGTGTGTCTACAAAACTCATGCCTATAAAGATAGATAAGATGATTGACAGAGACAGAAAGAGAAACACAGCATCCTGGGCAGGTAAGGATGAGAGATCGTCAACCTGACAGAGATACCCAGGGAAATTAACCTCACCTGTTGACCCTATATTCACGACACACATTCAGTGTGATGTATGGACACCGGATCCATACATAGCTTTTAGAAGAGGTTACCTGGAGGTTATTCCGGGGATCAACGCCCCCGCGGCCCGGTCCATGACCAGGCCTCCAGGTGGATCAGGGCCTGATCAACTACGCTGTTACTGCTGACCGCACGCAGTCCAACGTACGAGCCACAGCCCGGCTGATCCCACACTGACTTTAGGTATCTGTCCAGCTCTCTTTTGAAGGCAGCCAGGGGTTTATTGGCAATTCCCCTAATGCTTTATGGGAGGCTGTTGAACAGTCTTGGGCCCCGGACACTTATGGTATTTTTCCTTAGTGTACCAATGGCGCCCCTAGTTTTAATTGGGGGCATTTGGCATCGCCTGCCCAGTCTTTTACTTTCGTAGGGAGTGATTTCTGTGTGCAGATTTGAGACCATTCCTTCCAGGATTTTCCAAGTGTAGATTATGATATATCTCTCCCTCCTGCGTTCCAACGAGTACAAGTCAAGTGCTTCCAAGCGTTCCCAGTAGTTAAGGTGCTTGACAGAACTTATACGTGCAGTAAAGGGTCTCTGTACACTCTCTAGATCTGCAATTTCACCTGCTTTGAATGGAGATGTTAATGTACAGCAGTATTCCAGCCTAGAGAGAACAAGTGATTTGAAAAGGATCATCATGGGCTTGGCATCTCTCGTTTTGAACGTTCTCATTATCCATCCTATAATTTTCTTTGCACGTGCGATCGTGGCACTGTTGTGATCCTTGAAAGTGAGATCCTCAGACATTACTACTCCCAGGTCCCTTACATTATTTTTCCGCTCTATTGTATGGCCGGAGTCAGTAGTATACTCTGTTCTAGTTATTATCTCCTCCAGTTTTCCATAACGGAGTAGTTGGAATTTGTCCTCATTGAACATCATATTGTTTACCGTTGCCCACTGGAAAACTTTGTTTATATCTTCTTGGAGGTTAACCGCGTCCTCAGCAGATGACAGCCTCATGCAGATCCTAGTATCATCCGCAAAGGATGATACGGTGCTGTGGTGTATATCTCTGTCTATGTCTGATATGAGGATAAGGAAAAAGATGGGGGCGAGTACTGTGCCATGTGGAACAGAGCTCTTCACTATGGCAGCCTCCGATTTAACTCTGTTGACCACTACTCTTTGTGTTCGATTTGTTAGGAAGTTGAAGATCCATCTCCCCACTTTCCCAGTTATTCCTTTAGCACGTACTTTATGGGCTATTACACCATGATCGCATTTGTCAAATGCTTTTGCAAAGTCTGTGTATATTACATCTGCATTCTGATTTTCTTCCAGTGCATCCAAGGCCATATCATAGTGATCCAGTAGTTGCGAGAGGCAGGAGCGACCTGCCCTGAACCCATGTTGTCCCGGATTGTGCAGATTTTGGGAATCCAGGTGATTTGCAATCCTGCTTCTTAGCACTCTTTCAAAGATTTTTATGATGTGGGACGTCAGAGCTATTGGTCTATAGTTCTTAGCTAATGCTTTGCTGCCACCTTTATGGAGTGGGGCTATATCCGTTGTTTTAAGTGACTGTGGAATTTCACCCATGTCTAAGCTCCTCCTCCATAGTGTACTTAGGGCACACGAGAGGGGTTTCTTGCAGTTCTTAATGAAAACAGAGTTCCACGAGTCTGGGCCGGGGGCTGAGTGCATGGGCATGTTGTCAATGGTTTTTTGTCGAAATCTATCGGAGTTAGGGTGATGTCGGAAATCTGGCATACATTTATGGAGTTATGAGGCTCATTCATGAGAAAATCATTTGAGTCGTCGATCCTCAAACTGATTAGTGGTTCACAAAACACAGAGTCGTACTGGGATTTCAATATTTCACTCATTTCCTTGTTGTCATCTGTGTGAGTCCCATCCTGTCTGAGTAAGGGCCCGATACTAGATGTGGTATTTGCCTTGTTTTTGGCATATGAAAAGAAATATTTTGAATGCAGTGGACCTAGTAGCGACCAGCGAAGAGGCGGGGCTATGAACCGTGAATCGACCCATGCAACCACAATTAGGTGAATACATAAGTAAAAACGCACTTTAAGAGTTAAAGAGACAAACACAGAACTAAAAGTTAAAAAGGCAAGGAACCAGCGTCATCCTAAGACAAGGTCTAAATTTCTGTCAACAAAGGCACACAAAACTCGTCTCTGTTTACAAAAGCTAACCCTAATGAGTGGGTGTGAGTTGGGCCTGACTAGGTAGGAGACTTGGACCTGCCTCGCATGGGCCAGTAGGCCTCCTGCAGTGTTCCTTCTTTCTTATGTTCTTAAAAGCTAATCGAACATAAAATCATGTAGAAAAAACATCTGGATTCCAGGAAGTAGAACGCAAACAAGTATCAGTCCGGGGAACGATCCCTCAGTATAAATTCACAAACAACTAACACCTCTGGGAGGACAAACGACGTTACTATTCGTCCTAAAACTATAAGTCACAACTGTGGCTCGATTGTGGTCCACATCGGACCGAATCGTTTAACCTGTGGGTTAGTTGTAAACTGTTGCAGCCACGGTACTGCAGCATCTCTTCCAGAATGAACATTAAAATGGTATAAAATACCGACAGATTGTTGCATATGTGTCTTACCTAACAACATCTCTTCCGCCCACTACACATCTTTCCTGGAGATAAATGGTATAAAATACCGACACGATGGAAAAATAAACACAAATGCAATATTTTTCACCCATCTTATCTAATGGTTGGGCCACTTGCCTTGATTCCTCCTCTTCCCCTCCTCCCCATCCTTTTCCAGTTATTTCCATCCTTCCTTATCCTTCTTCCTTCCCATCTTACGACAGCTCTCGTCGTCCTCGATTCGATTCGATCTAATGGCAGTAGTCCACCACAACACAACGATATCAAACGTTAAAGAATGTATACAAAGAATTTCTTGGTAAACACGAAATCCGGTTTCGTGAAAGGAGGACGAACATAAATCCTGCAAGAAACCATAAGTCATGATGGCTCTCCCTAATCCAGAATAATGAGTGGCTGGCCCTGAGAGGTCAAGCTAGGGGTCACCTTCATGGGGTCAAGCTGCAGGTCACCTGACAGGCTGCGACCCCAGCAAACACAAGAATACTTTCAGAGTCTCGGGTGATGAGGAACTTAAGAGTTTGGCCTCCTTCTTTGGGTGCGGGGAATGATGGAGGTGGTGGAGGGAAGGAGGGAGGGTGGTATTGCGTAGGGGAGAAGGAAGGAAGGAGGGAGGGAGGGAAGGGTAGTTTCGCCTGGAAAAGAAGGAAGGGAGGAAGGAGTATCAGAGAACATTAGTGTACTGGCCACGAAATTAATGCTTCTTGGATAACAAAACAGTATGTAAACTACGATATACATAAATACGTACAAATATGTACCTGTGGAGGTACACACACGCAAGTGGATATACGCTCATGGGGAATACAAGTACATGGATATATGCATCTTGGTCTATACGTGTATGGAGACAAGAGAATACACTAACAAGGAGATATGTATATAAATATACAAACATAGCGTACTAATATGAGAAAATACGACCATACCTGTGTACTAAGATATACATATATACATATACGAAGACGGGTGATATAGACTAGGCTCCAGAAATACCCACAGGTCCGAAAACGTGGTACAAAGCATATTTAGTAAGAAAATGCAATCGTATATTCAGCAATGCTCTTCGAAACATACCAAAACGTAAATACCTTTGCAGTTATCATCAAAAATCTAGACATCAACAACATAAACGTCGAATATTTGTATTGCCTTTTTTTTTAAAGTGGACCGATAACTCCCTATTCTTACCTAGCAACAGATCTAGGTACCCTATTTTACCTAGCAACAGAACTAGGTACCCTATTTTACCTAGCAACAGATCTAGGTACCCTATTTTACCTAGCAACAGAACTAGGTACCCTATTTTACCTAGCAACAAAACTAGGTACTGGGTGTTACCCGGCTGTTGTGAGTGACAGCCTAAGAGAATATTATAATGGGAAATGTATGAGAGACTCCAGTGGGCTGCCAGCAGCAACAGCCTGGTTGACCAGGCATGTACCACACAAGCCTGGTCCAGGGACAGGCTGCCAGAGTGGGAAAACTGAAAAGTTACAGGTATACAGGTATAATTATCCCAATAAATAAATTAACCGCACCCGGACTATTTGTGTATCGTTCCAGTCACGGTATTGTGCCTTTTTTGTTCTTAATTATACCAATAATTAGGTGAATCTAATGATGTTAATTAAAAAAACCATCTGGTCATCTACCATCAAATAAGACAGAAGATTTGGTCTTTATTATTCTGTAGCAGGTGGTGTCAGACCTCACTTGCTGGCAGGTGGTGCCAGACCTCACTTGCTGGCAGGTGGTGCCAGACCTCACTTGCTGGCAGGTGGTGCCAGACCTCACTTGCTGGCAGGTGGTGCCAGACCTCACCTGCTGGCAGGTGGTGCCAGACCTAACCTGCTGGCAGGTGGTGCCAGACCTCACCTGCTGGCAGGTGGTGCCAGACCTCACCTGCTGGCAGGTGGTGCCAGACCTAACCTGCTAGCAGGTGGTACCAGACCTCACACTGCTCCCAGGGTGGTCCCAGACCTCACACTGCTCCCAGGGTGGTCCCAGACCTCACACTGCTTCCAGGTGGTCCCAGACCTCACACTGCACCCACTAATTTCTCCATTATTATTACTCGTCTGATTACATGTCCATACAAGGTTTAATTGACTCACGAAATCGTAATGACACGATCGCAAACAAGCGGGTGAGGACTGAACTCGCGGCGAGTGAGTCATAAAACTCTAGGTTTAATTCTTGCACTGCCTTCTGCTTTGTTTTCATTTCTCTTCTATAATGTATCGACATTATTTCTGCTCGAATTAATGTTTCCTTTCCACCCATAGCGGTCATTACTGAACGTTAGTCTGTGTACTTGTAGCCTTTCATGAAGGTAAGTAGCGAGGGTAAGTAATGAGGATAAGTAACGTAGGTAAGGAGGGTTAGTAACGCAGGTAAGAATGGTAAGTAACGAGGGTAGGTAACGAGAGTAATAACGAGGTGTGGGAGCCAACATTTGTGGCTGTTTCACACTGGTCTGGGCGTTCCCTTGGGAAGAGTAATTTCCTATCGCCCAGGGCAACTAGGTAGTGGAGTGGTGGAGGACTTACACAGGTCACTCCATCACACACACCAACACAACGGTCTTAGAGTGCTTCACCAGGTACCACACACACACACACATACACACACACACACAGACACACACATGGAGAATCTTCATGGAGAAGATTATCAGGAGAAGAGTGGTGGAACACCTAGAAAGGAATGATCTCATCAACAGCAGCCAGCATGGTTTCAGGGACGGGAAATCCTGTGTCACAAACCTACTGGAGTTCTATGACATGGTGACAGCAGTAAGACAAGAGAGAGAGGGGTGGGTGGATTGCATTTTCTTGGACTGCAAGAAGGCGTTTGACACAGTTCCACACAAGAGATTGGTGCAAAAACTGGAGGACCAAGCAGGGATAACAGGGAAGGCACTACAATGGATCAGGGAATACTTGTCAGGAAGACAGCAGCGAGTCATGGTACGTGGCGAGGTGTCAGAGTGGGCACCTGTGACCAGCGGGGTCCCGCAGGGGTCAGTCCTAGGACCAGTGCTGTTCCTGGTATTTGTGAACGACATGACGGAAGGAATAGACTCTGAGGTGTCCCTGTTTGCAGATGACGTGAAGTTGATGAGAAGAATACACTCGATCGAAGACCAGGCAGAACTACAAAGGGATCTGGACAGGCTGCAGACCTGGTCCAGCAATTGGCTCCTGGAGTTCAATCCCACCAAGTGCAAAGTCATGAAGATTGGGGAAGGGCAAAGAAGGCCGCAGACGGAGTACAGTCTAGGGGGTCAGAGACTACAAACCTCACTCAAGGAAAAAGATCTTGGGGTGAGTATAACACCAGGCACATCTCCTGAAGCGCACATCAACCAAATAACTGCTGCAGCATATGGGCGCCTAGCAAACCTCAGAACAGCATTCCGACATCTTAATAAGGAATCGTTCAGGACCCTGTACACCGTATACGTTAGGCCCATATTGGAGTATGCGGCACCAGTTTGGAACCCACACCTAGCCAAGCACGTAAAGAAACTAGAGAAAGTGCAAAGGTTTGCAACAAGACTAGTCCCAGAGCTAAGAGGTATGTCCTACGAGGAGAGGTTAAGGGAAATCAACCTGACGACACTGGAGGACAGGAGAGATAGGGGGGACATGATAACGACATACAAAATACTGAGGGGAATTGACAAGGTGGACAAAGACAGGATGTTCCAGAGATTGGACACAGTAACAAGGGGACACAGTTGGAAGCTAAAGACACAGATGAATCACAGGGATGTTAGGAAGTATTTCTACAGCCACAGAGTAGTCAGTAAGTGGAATAGTTTGGGAAGCGATGTAGTGGAGGCAGGATCCATACATAGCTTTAAGCAGAGGTATGATAAAGCTCACGGCTCGGGGAGAGTGACCTAGTAGCGATCAGTGAAGAGGCGGGGCCAGGAGCTCGGACTCGACCCCCGCAACCTCAACTAGGTGAGTACAACTAGGTGAGTACACACACACACACACACACACGGGGCTGATGAGCCTCGTTACACGTATGCAAATGGGACCGAAGTCTTTTAGGGTTCTCGTTATCGCTAAACATGAGAACCTGGAGTCCACGAATATTCTGCCCTCACCGCTCCACCTGTCTGGCGGACATGATGAACCCGAAGAATCCAGAAGATGAACCCAGAAGATGAAGAACCCGTATAACCCAGAAGATGAAGAACCCGTATAACCCAGAAGATGAAGAACCCAGAAGATGAAGAGCCCACAAGATGAAGAATCCACAAGATGAAGAATCCACAAGATGAACCCAGAAGATGAAGAACCCAGAAGAAGAAGAACCCAGAAGATGAAGAACCCAGAAGATGAAGAACCCAGAAGATGAAGAACCCACAAGATGAAGAACCCAGAAGATGAAGAACCCAGAAGATGAAGAACCCAGAAGATGAAGAACCCAGAAGATGAAGAACCCACAAGATGAAGAACCCACAAGATGAAGAATCCACAAGATGAACCCAGAAGATGAAGAACCCAGAAGATGAAGAACCCAGAAGATGAAGAACCCACAAGATGAACCCAGAAGATGAAGAACCCAGAAGATGAAGAACCCACAAGATGAAGAACCCACAAGATGAAGAACCCACAAGATGAAGAACCCAGAAGATGAAGAACCCACAAGATGAAGAACCCACAAGATGAAGAACCCACAAGATGAAGAAGCTACAAGATGAAGAACCCACAAGATGAAGAACCCAGAAGATGAAGAACCCAGAAGATGAAGAACCCACAAGATGAAGAACCCAGAAGATGAAGAACCCAGAAGATGAAGAACCCACAAGATGAAGAACCCACAAGATGAAGAACCTACAAGATGAAGAACCTACAAGATGAAGAACCCACAAGATGAAGAACCCACAAGATGAAGAACCCACAAGATGAAGAACCCACAAGATGAACCCAGAAGATGAAGAACCCACAAGATGAAGAACCCACAAGATGAAGAACCCACAAGATGAAGAACCCACAAGATGAACCCAGAAGATGAAGAACCCAGAAGATGAAGAACCCACAAGATGAACCCAGAAGATGAAGAACCCACAAGATGAACCCAGAAGATGAAGAACCCACAAGATGAAGAACCCACAAGATGAAGAACCCACAAGATGAACCCAGAAGATGAAGAACCCACAAGATGAACCCAGAAGATGAAGAACCCAGAAGATGAAGAACCCACAAGATGAACCCAGAAGATGAAGAACCCACAAGATGAACCCAGAAGATGAAGAACCCACAAGATGAACCCAGAAGATGAAGAACCCACAAGATGAAGAACCCACAAGATGTAGAACCCACAAGATGAAGAACCCACAAGATGAAGAACCTACAAGATGAACCCACAAGATGAAGAACCCACAAGATGAACCCAGAAGATGAAGAACCCACAAGATGAAGAACCCACAAGATGAACCCAGAAGATGAAGAACCCAGAAGATGAACCCAGAAGATGAAGAACCCACAAGATGAAGAACCCACAAGATGAACCCACAAGATGAAGAACCCACAAGATGAACCCACAAGATGAAGAACCCACAAGATGAAGAACCCAGAAGATGAACCCAGAAGATGAAGAACCCAGAAGATGAAGAACCCAGAAGATGAAGAACCCAGAAGATGAAGAACCCACAAGATGAAGAACCCAGAAGATGAAGAACCCAGAAGATGAACCCAGAAGATGAAGAACCCACAAGATGAAGAACCCAGAAGATGAAGAACCCAGAAGATGAAGAACCCACAAGATGAACCCAGAAGATGAAGAACCCACAAGATGAACCCAGAAGATGAAGAACCCACAAGATGAACCCAGAAGATGAAGAACCCAGAAGATGAAGAACCCAGAAGATGAAGAACCCAGAAGATGAAGAACCCACAAGATGAAGAATCCACAAGATGAACCCAGAAGATGAAGAACCCAGAAGATGAAGAACCCAGAAGATGAAGAACCCACAAGATGAACCCAGAAGATGAAGAACCCAGAAGATGAAGAACCCACAAGATGAAGAACCCACAAGATGAAGAACCCACAAGATGAAGAACCCAGAAGATGAAGAACCCACAAGATGAAGAACCCACAAGATGAAGAAGCTACAAGCTGAAGAACCCAGAAGATGAAGAACCCAGAAGATGAAGAACCCAGAAGATGAAGAACCCACAAGATGAAGAACCCACAAGATGAAGAACCCAGAAGATGAAGAACCCACAAGATGAAGAACCCACAAGATGAAGAACCTACAAGATGAAGAACCTACAAGATGAAGAACCCACAAGATGAAGAACCCACAAGATGAAGAACCCACAAGATGAAGAACCCACAAGATGAAGAACCCACAAGATGAACCCAGAAGATGAAGAACCCACAAGATGAAGAACCCACAAGATGAAGAACCCACAAGATGAACCCAGAAGATGAAGAACCCACAAGATGAACCCAGAAGATGAAGAACCCACAAGATGAACCCAGAAGATGAAGAACCCACAAGATGAAGAACCCACAAGATGAAGAACCCACAAGATGAACCCAGAAGATGAAGAACCCACAAGATGAACCCAGAAGATGAAGAACCCAGAAGATGAAGAACCCAGAAGATGAAGAACCCACAAGATGAACCCAGAAGATGAAGAACCCACAAGATGAACCCAGAAGATGAAGAACCCACAAGATGAACCCAGAAGATGAAGAACCCACAAGATGAAGAACCCACAAGATGTAGAACCCACAAGATGAAGAACCCACAAGATGAAGAACCTACAAGATGAACCCACAAGATGAAGAACCCACAAGATGAACCCAGAAGATGAAGAACCCACAAGATGAAGAACCCACAAGATGAACCCAGAAGATGAACCCAGAAGATGAAGAACCCACAAGATGAAGAACCCACAAGATGAACCCACAAGATGAAGAACCCACAAGATGAACCCACAAGATGAAGAACCCAGAAGATGAAGAACCCAGAAGATGAAGAACCCAGAAGATGAAGAACCCAGAAGATGAAGAACCCAGAAGATGAAGAACCCACAAGATGAAGAACCCAGAAGATGAAGAACCCAGAAGATGAACCCAGAAGATGAAGAACCCACAAGATGAAGAACCCAGAAGATGAAGAACCCAGAAGATGAAGAACCCACAAGATGAACCCAGAAGATGAAGAACCCACAAGATGAACCCAGAAGATGAAGAACCCACAAGATGAACCCAGAAGATGAAGAACCCACAAGATGAACCCAGAAGATGAAGAACCCACAAGATGAAGAACCCACAAGATGTAGAACCCACAAGATGAAGAACCCACAAGATGAAGAACCCACAAGATGAACCCAGAAGATGAAGAACCCAGAAGATGAAGAACCCACAAGATGAACCCAGAGGATGAAGAACCCACAAGATGAAGAACCCAGAAGATGAACCCAGAAGATGAAGAACCCACAAGATGAAGAACCCAGAAGATGAAGAACCCACAAGATGAAGAACCCACAAGATGAAGAACCCACAAGATGAAGAACCCACAAGATGAAGAACCCACAAGATGAACCCAGAAGATGAAGAACCCACAAGATGAAGAACCCAGAAGATGAAGAACCCACAAGATGAAGAACCCACCAGATGAAGAACCCACAAGATGAAGAACCCACAAGATGAAGAACCCACAAGATGAAGAACCCACAAGATGTAGAACCCAGAAGATGAAGAACCCACAAGATGAAGAACCCACAAGATGAAGAAGCTACAAGATGAAGAACCCACAAGATGAAGAACCCACAAGATGAAGAACCCACAAGATGTAGAACCCAGAAGATGAAGAACCCACAAGATGAAGAACCCACAAGATGTAGAACCCAGAAGATGAAGAACCCACAAGATGAAGAACCCACAAGATGAAGAACCCACAAGATGAAGAACCCACAAGATGAAGAACCCACAAGATGAAGAACCCACAAGATGAAGAACCCAGAAGATGAAGAACCCACAAGATGAAGAACCCACAAGATGAAGAACCCACAAGATGTAGAACCCACAAGATGAAGAACCCACAAGATGAACCCAGAAGAAAAAAAAATCTATTTCGCATTATAAGACGATCAATCACGGAAAACGAAAGACCTCGTTAAGGCGTTGCTTTGTTACTATCACTACCACCACCATAACTTCACTACCACCACCATAACTTCACTACCACCACCATAACTTCACTACCACCACCATAACTTCACTACCACCACCATAACTTCACTACCACCACCATAACTTCACTACCACCACCATAACTTCACTACCACCACCACCACAACTATCACTACCACCACCACCACAACTATCACTACCACCACCACCACAACTATCTCTCCCACTACAACATAACACAGATATGTTACAAGTTAATCAGGCTACCATTCTGGTGGATACCATTAAGCAGACGCCCACGCTGGAGGGGAGAGATAGATTGAGAAGGGAGGAGGGATGGGAAGAGAGGGATAAGGACGAGTGGGAAAAGAAGTGTAGAGATGGAAGGACGATGCGCAGGAAAGAGAGGGAGGGAGTAGAAGAAAGGAGAGAAGAAAGGAAATAGTGGGAAGGAAGGTGTTAAGGGAAGGAAATGTACAGAGGAAGGAGAGGACTCAGTGTAGGTAGGTGGGTCGCTGGACCAAGTGTTGGTAGGTGGGTCGCTGGACCAAGTGTTGGTAGGTGGGTCGCTGGACCAAGTGTTGGTAGGTGGGTCGCTGGACCAAGTGTTGGTAGGTGGGTCGCTGGACTGTCATGCTGGACCAAGTGTAGGTAGGTGGGTCGCTGGACCATCAAGCTAGACCAAGTGTAGGTAGGTGAGTCACTGGACCGTCAAGCTGGACCAAATGTAGGTAGGTGGGTCGCTGGACCATCATACTGGACCCAGGAGAAAATGAATTCCTGAGGCAGCTTAAAACCTTTAAGCTTGGCTGAGCGTGAGGCTGCTGAATGAAGCTGGAAAACTTAACATAGACGTGGCCATTCCTTGCTCTTGTAATAATAATAATAATAATAATAATAATAATAATAATAATAATAATAATAATAATAATAATAATATCTTTATTTATTACAAGTACATGTACAAGGTATACAGACCATAGCTGACAACAATGACATACTACTATATAGAAACTCCCTTGTTATGCTCCGCATTTCGGGCAAATTAGGTCAGTGTCCCAGGATGCGACCCACACCAGTCGACTAACACCCAGGTACCCATTTTACTGATGGGGAACATAGACAACAGGTGGAAAGAAACACGTCCAATGTTTCTACTCTGGCTGGGAATCGAACCCAAGCCCTCGCCGTGTGAAGCGAGAGCGTTAACCACCAGGCCACCAGAGCCCTAATCAATTACACTAACAGAATGACCCGAGACCCAACTTTCCCTCAGCAGCATCTAGATAATTCTAGTGAGCAGATGGGAACAACCACAAGCACTGTTCACCATTTTAAATGCACAGAACGGTGTTCTTATACAACAAAGTTATATTGCACATATAATCGTACAGTGCTAAGGGCACATTTAATAACTGTACACTCTTAAGTACCGTCTGATACACTGCTAAGATATGTACTTAAGCACAAGAATAAGTGTGTGTGTGTGTGTGTGTGTGTGCTCAGTAATGCTCGGTATGTCACAGTAAGTGTTATTCGTTTATCTAGGAAGTGGGGAAGTGCTCACTTTACATAGAGAAAGAAGTGTCCACTCGATATAGAGCGCGGAATAGTTCAATTAATCTACGAGGAACAAAGAAAGTGTTCATTTTAGGTAGAGAAAATGAATTCTTACATTACGTCATCTCAAGACGATGATCTCTCACAGGGAAACTTATTACGATATATAATATGACTTTCAGCATTACTTTCAAGATTCTTATAATACTTTACACTCTTACTGCATTAAATTCAAGACAGTATTTTTTAACATTCAGTTTGAACATTAAAATGGTATAAAATACCGACAGGTTGTTAGGTAAGACACATATGCAACAGTTAGGTATCTTTATTATGAAACGTTTCGCCTACACAGTAGGCTTCTTCAGTCAAGTACAGAAAAGTTGATAGAAGCAGAAGATACTTGAAGACGATGTAATCAGTCCATCACCCTTAAAGTTTTGAGGTGGTCAGTCCCTCAGTCTGGAGAAGAGCATTGTTCCATAGTATGTACTATGGAACAATGCTCTTCTCCAGACTGAGGGACTGACCACCTCAAAACTTTAAGGGTGATGGACTGATTACATCGTCTTCAAGTATCTTCTGCTTCTATCAACTTTTCTGTACTTGACTGAAGAAGCCTACTGTGTAGGCGAAACGTTTCATAATAAAGATACCTAACTGTTGCATATGTGTCTTACCTAACAACATTCAGTTTACATTGGTTCAGATAACACCAAGACCTTAGAGTTAGATTCTCTATGGAATCTTCCTTATGCTAGCAATGGTTGTCAATCCTACGTACCTAAAGTAGTCACCTACGTGCGCTTCGCCCAAACGTAATTTTTATTCTTCAAGTTACTGGACACAGCATCTGCTGAACACAGGCACTGCTGCAGGTGAACACAGTGTTGCAGGTGAACACAGTGTTGCAGGGGAAAACAGTGTTGCAGGTAGGAGGGTAAGCACCTGTTAAGGGGAGCTCACCTGGGCAATTATCCCTGGGAACTTTCGACTGAGTGAACAGTGCCGTTACTGGCCGGGAAAGGTTCGCTTGTGACCACAACGTTTCCCTGAGGCGCCAACGTCTCTCTCCTGGCGACTAGCAGCAACACACCAAGTGGTCGAGACAGAATCCGTACAAAGTTTCAAAAACAGGTACGAAAGGGGTTACGCAAGAAAGCGGGGCGAGGAGCTGACACTCAACTCTAATAACCATAAATAGGTGAGTACAATGTTTATCCTCCTGTTCTACCTACCTGGAGGGTATTCCGGGTATCAACGCCCCCGCGGCCCGGTCCACGACCAGGCTTCCAGGTGGAACAGGGCCTGATCAACCAAGCTGTTACTGCTGGCCGCACGTAACTAACATTAAAATAATGTCACCTGTCAAACTCATTGCCGAGATTTTACTGTCGTTTGTTTTTCTCTTAAAATAAAGTTTAGAGAGCAATTTTATTGATAATTTGCATATTACTCTATTAATATGCGTAAAAATACGTTATTAAAAATCTCTCTTAGCTCGGCTCACACACTGAGGTCCGTGGTTCGATCCCCGGTACAGGCGGAAAGACTAGGGCGCGTTTCCTCAAGACACCTGCTATCTCTCTTCGCCTAGTTGTAAGTAGGTACCTGGGTATTAGCCGATTGGTGTGTGTCACATCCTGGGGACAAAACTAACCTAATTTACCCGAAATGCTCTGCATAACCAGGATCTTCCTGTATAGGATGTCAGCTATCGCCTGTATAGGATGTCAGCTATCGCCTGTATAGGATGTCAGCTATCGCCTGTATAGGATGTCAGCTATCGCCTGTATAGGATGTCAGCTATCGCCTGTATAAGTTGTATCGTGTAGAAATAAATATTTTTATTAAAAATTCTTTTTATTAAAATATTTTTATTAAAAATTATTAAAAATATTTTTATTAAAAATTATAGGTCACTCAGCATGATAGTTAAAATGTGTGTGAACTGTCTCGTGTGCAGGAAGCTGCCAATCAGATGATCATTTAAGTGTTTACATAAGTGATCTTGTTTAGCGTGAATTAGGATGTTAAGATGGACGGATCAGCGAGGTACAGAATTCACCTCACAAACAGAGGTGTTCAAGGTTTGGTAAATCAAGATGCATGGGCAAGTCTTGCTTACACTTATTGCCCATGTTCAAGGTCTCGTTGCACTTGCTGCCCATGTTCACCGCCTCCTTTCACCTGCTCATGGTGAACATCTACTGACGCCTGTTCATGTTCACCGTGGGCAGTGTGTGGAGGCCATAAGAAAAGTGTAGGCTGTGGGTGGAGGCCCTCAGGAACGTGTGGGTAGTGGGTGGAAGTTCAGCAGTGGGTGGAGGTTCAGAAAAGTGCGGTGGGGAACTGGGGTGGTACGAGGGTTGAAGGAAGGTAAATTGTGGTTGGGTCGGTGAGGCTTACTGGGTGGTCGATAGGTAAGGAGGGGAGGGTTCTGGGGTGAGGGGGGGAGGGAAGGGAAGATGGTGGAGTGGTTCTGAAGTGAGGATAGTAACTTCACCTGTTTACTGTGATCTTATTGCATATATGTATATAGTATCTCTCTCTGGTCCCTGTCAGAGCATACATTCACTGTACTTTGAGATGTTCCCTTTCGTTAAATGTGCCAACTTCATGGTGACAGCCAACCATCTCTGTACAACATTTTCCATTTCTAAATATCTACGTCTCCCACCACCACCCAGCTTTATAGGTTCTTAAATGACTCGAAGGGGCCCTCACCAACACCCAAAGGGAGGGGGGGTCTTTATCACCCCGAAGGCGTCCTCACCAACATCCTGAAGGAGGGGGTCTTTGCCATCACCCCGAGGGATCCTCACCAACATCCCGAGGGAAAATGGGTCCTTACCATCGCCCCGAGGGGTCCTCACCATCACCACGAGGGGATGGGGGTTCTCACCAACACAAGAGAGCACTCAACCAACACACACTGGGACTTCAACAATACTCCACCAATTCACAAAACCACACAGCTTTTGTTAGTGCTCTATAACAGCCTAGTTTTCCCTCTACCATATTCAACCACACTTCACTTTTCCTGAATGGGTGAAAGGAGTGGTAGATGGTTATTGAGGGCGTGTTGTGTGAGGTGAGCTGACTGGCTTATTGTCCTCTACTCGCCAGGACAAGCATCTGCTCAGACCTCAGTCAACTCGACCTCTATTCTTCCAAACCTCACGCCTACCCCTTCATCCTCTATTCTCCTGCCACCTATTCCTTCATCTCTCCTTCCATCCGTCTTCACTTTTTTACTTTATCCTTTCATCATTTTCTTTTTTTTTTGTTTTAACTTATCCTAACCAGAGAGTTGGCAGACGGTACCAAGTATCTTTAAGAAAAGCAAGGAGAGGGCTCGTTAAGTGTCAGAGGACCCAGACTCTTCAATGCCCTCCCACCTTAACCATTCCTTCCATCCATCCCAACACCACTCCTTCACTTGCCTCCATCCCATTCCTTTTCTTTTACCTACTCCTTATTCAGGCGTAGAGTTAGGGAAGATTTTTATTGAGGTGTATAAATGGAAGACAGGAATAAATAAAGGGAATGTAAACAGCGTGCTGAAAATATCTAGCATAGACAGGACTCGCAGCAATGGTTTTAAGTTGGAAAAATTCAGATTCAGGAAGGATATAGGAAAGCACTGGTTTGGTAATAGAGTTGTGGATGAGTGGAACAAACTCCCGAGTACAGTTATAGAGGGTAAAACATTGTGTAGTTTTAAAAATAGGTTAGATAAATACATGAGTTGGACCTGATTAGCTTGTGGTACTAGGTCAGTTGCCGTGTTCCTTCTCTTAAGTGAATGTGACCTGACCTGACTAGGTTGAGGTATTGGCTTAAGCCGGTAGGAGACTTGGACCTGCCTCGCATGGGCCAGTAGGCCTGCTGCAGTGTTTCTCCTTTCTTATGTTCTTATGCTCTTATTCCACCACCCCCTTCCTTCCCTTTTCCACCCAGTTCTCCAGCCTTCACTCGTGTGTTTTATGGTAGAGCAATTGTGGCTACAGTGGCCTTACACCTCACCCCCTCCAGCCATCTTCAAGAACCCTTAGTGGCCATCCCCAACACTGACCAACCATCTTCAAGAACCCTTAGTGGCCTCCCCAACACTGACCAACCATCTTCAAGAACCCTTAGTGGCCATCCCCAACACTGACCAACCATCTTCAAGAACCCTTAGTGGCCATCCCCAACACTGACCAACCAGCTTCAAGAACCCTTAGTGGCCTCCCCAACACTGACAAACCATCTTCAAGAACCCTTAGTGGCCTCCCCAACACTGACCAACCATCTTCAAGAACCCTTAGTGGCCATCCCCAACACTGACCAACCATCTTCAAGAACCCTTAGTGGCCTCCCCAACACTGACCAACCATCTTCAAGAACCCTTAGTGGCCTCCCCAACACTGACCAACCATCTTCAAGAACCCTTAGTGGCCACCCTCAACACTGGCCAGCCATCTTGAAGAACCCTTAGTGGCCATCTTCAACACTGGCCATCCATCTTCAAGAACCCTTAGCGGCCATCCTCAACACTGGCCAGCCATCTTCAAGAACCCTTAGTGGCCATCCCCAACACTAACCACCTTAAGAACCCTTAGTGGCCATCCGCAACAATGACTAGCCATCTTCAAGAACCCTTAGTGGCCATCCTCAACACTGGCCAGCCATCTTCAAGAACCCTCAGTGGTCATCAGCAACACTAACCACCTTAAGAACCCTTAGTGGCCATCCGCAACACTAACCATCTTAAGAACCCTTAGTGGCCATCCGCAACAATGACTAGCCATCTTCAAGAACCCTTAGTGGCCATCCTCAACACTGGCCAGCCATCTTCAAGAACCCTTAGTGGTCATCAGCAACACTAACCACCTTAAGAACCCTTAGTGGCCATCCCCAACACTAACCACCTTAAGAACCCTTAGTGGCCATCCGCAACAATGACTAGCCATCTTCAAGAACCCTTAGTGGCCATCCTCAACACTGGCCAGCCATCTTCAAGAACCCTTAGTGGTCATCAGCAACACTAACCACCTTAAGAACCCTTAGTGGCCATCCCCAACACTAACCATCTTAAGAACCCTTAGTGGCCATCCCCAACACTAACCATCTTAAGAACCCTTAGTGGCCATCCCCAACACTAACCACCTTAAGAACCCTTAGTGGCCATCCGCAACAATGACTAGCCATCTTCAAGAACCCTTAGTGGCCTTCCCCAACAATGACCAACCATTTTCAAGAACCCTTAGTGGCCATCCTCAGCACTGGCCAGAAATCTTAAAGGTACCTTGGTGGCCATTTTCAGCACTGGCCAGCTATGTTCAAGGAACCCTGGAGGCCATCTTCAAGGAACCTAGAGTGGCTGAGCTCTCAGGAGTGAAGTACTGGTGTAGCATAATTGGAGTCGAACAAAATGGAGTGTAAGAATGATCCACCTATATAACATTTGGAAATCTTGATTGTGGAAACGTTTCGCCAGCCAGTGGCTTCAGTCTAATACAGAGGAAAAACAGTGTTGGACTGAAGAAGCCACTCTGTGGCGAAACGTTTCCTCAGTCAAGATTCTCGAATGTTACACAAGTGTCTCATTCTTCAACTTGTTGGTTTTCCAAACTATTTACATCGAATGAAGTAGTCTAGGAGTGGGAGAAACTGGAGTGCCGCTGAGGGAGAAACTGGAGTGGAGCTGAGGGAGAAACTGGAGTGCCGCTGAGGGAGAAACTGGAGTGGAGCTGAGGGAGAAACTGGAGTGACGCTGAGGGAGAAACTGGAGTGACGCTGAGGGAGAAACTGGAGTGGAGCTGAGGGAGAAACTGGAGTGCCGTTGAGGGAGAAACTGGAGTGGAGCTGAGGGAGAAACTGGAGTGACGCTGAGGGAGAAACTGGAGTGACGCTGAGGGAGAAACTGGAGTGAAGCTGAGGGAGAAACTGGAGTGGAGCTGAGGGAGAAACTGGAGTGACGCTGAGGCACAAACTGGAGTGAAGCTGAGGGAGAAACTGGAGTGACGCTGAGGGAGAAACTGGAGTGCCGCTGAGGGAGAAACTGGAGTGGAGCTGAGGGAGAAACTGGAGTGCCGCTGAGGGAGAAACTGGAGTGCCGCTGAGGGAGAAACTGGAGTGACGCTGAGGCACAAACTGGTGGAGAGCTGGAGGTGAGAGGAGAATAAAGAGACACACGCCATGGAACCGAGGTGGGGCAAGTCATAAATGTTCTGACAAAGAGAACCATTAAGCCTTACATTATACCATAGTAGATATATGACTAAGTTGTTCCCACTAACCTCTCACTACCCTCCTCTCCAACACAACGTTCTCCTCCTCTCCAACCCGACATTCTTTTCCTCGTCCTCCTCCGCCTCCCTCTCCTCTTCTTCCTCTTCCTACTCTTCTTTTTACCCTGTTACCCGCACACATCTACCCTCAACCCCAACACACACACACACACACACACACACACACACAACAGTGCTGATCATAAAAAACACAGTGAACACATCTAGGCATATTATAAATATATTCAACCATAACATATATCCCGTCTTCTATTTTTTGGCTTATAATAGCCACTTAAAAACATTAATATTTGATCCTCTTTCAGAGTTAGTGTCTACTGTACCTCTCTCTCTCTCTCTCTCTCTCTCTCTCTCTCTCTCTCTCTCTCTCTCTCTCTCTCTCTCTCTCTCTCATCCCCACAACCAATAATACTTTCTGAGCTCACTTTACTTTGTCCGTTTCTCCCAAAATATGTTTTTTTTCGAAATTAATGGGGAAATTCTTGATAATGTTGAGAAATCAGAACAAACAGCGAGGGTGAAGCGGCGAGACTGAATCTGTTCTTCACCCCAACTGAATCAGACATGGAACAAATGGAACATGAGGAAGAGCACAGCCAGTGAACACAGCGTCAGAGTCAACAAGAGCAAAGAAAGAGATAGACCAAGACAGGCCTACAACAAACTACAGGAGGATACAGAATCACACAGAGGGTAGCTTCAGTTCCTCCTCTTCCCTTCTGCTCCCTCTTCTTCTCTCCTGCTCCCTCCTCTATTCTCTTGCTCCTTTCTCTTCTCTCCTACTTCCTTCTTCCCTCCATTACTCCCTCTAGCTTCCTCTCTCCCTTTTACACCCGCTCTTATCGTTTCCCTTAGGTACCCTTCACTTCCACTTCTTCAGCACTTTCCCAGCCCCTTCACCACTTCTTCCTTGCCACTTCACCCCCGCCCCTCCACCACTCCCTGCCACTTCACCTCCGCCCCTCCAAAACGACCACCCACTTGGAGGAGATACATAAACCCCCGTATGCTCTTCTTTCGGTGCTGTGTAATTATGAAAGTACACAGCGCACCCCCCCCTCCCCTGCCCCTCCCTCAAGATGAGTTAATTTAGTAAACTCACCTGATCTTGAGTCCCTGATGCTGAGTAGGTGAGTATAAAGACAGACAGACAGACAGACACACACACACACACACACACACACACACACACACACACACACACACACACACACACACACACACACACACACACACACACACACACACACACACACACATACACACACACACACACACACACATACACACACACACACACACACACACACACACACACACACATACACACACACACACACACACACACACACACACACACACACATAGACACACACACACACACACACACACACACACACATACACACACACACACACACACGCACACACACACACACACACACACACACACACACACACACACACACACACACACACACACACACTACATAATGAACACTTTGGTGACCAGACTTATAAAAGATTTCTTAATATGGAATAATAAGCTTGTGGAAGGACTAAGGTTGAGAGAGAGTCGGATGTGTTGAGTGTAAGTGCACCAGCGAGGTGCACCAACATAACTATTACCATCATGTTCACACACACTGCTCGACTATGTAATTATGTGCACAGAACCTGTTACTAGACCTGCGTGAGCGAGACGGTGCTCAGGTCGCTAATACTGCTGTGCTCTTCCAGTGTTTTGTGTACTGCTAATGACCCTGGTAGCTAGCTGGTGTTAATGGCTCTGGTAGCTGGTGTTAATGACCCTGGTAGCTGGTGTTAATGACTCTGGTAGCTGGTGTTAATGACTCTGGTAGCTGGTGTTAATGACTCTGGTAGCTGGTGTTAATGACCCAGGTAGCTGGTGTTAATGACCCTGGTAGCAGGTGTTAATGACTCTGGTAGCTGGTGTTAATGACTCTGGTAGCTGATGTTAATGATTCTGGTAGCTGGTGTTAATGACTCTGGTATCTGGTGTTAATGACTCTGGTATCTGGTGTTAATGACTCTGGTAGCTGGTGTTAATGACTCTGGTAGCAGGTGTTAATGATTCTGGCAGCTGGTGTTAATGACTCTGGTAGCCGGTGCTAATTAATCTGGTAGCTGGTGTTAATGACTCTAGTAGTTGGTGCTAATGGCCCTGGTAGCTGGTGTTAATGACTCTGGTAGCTGGTGTTAATGACTCTAGTAGCTGGTGTAATGACTCTGGTAGCTGGTGTTAATGACTCTGGTAGCTGGTGTTAATGACTCTGGTAGCTGGTGTTAATGACTCTGGTAGCTGGTGTTAATGACTTTAGTAGCTGGTTTAATGACTCTGGTAGCTGGTGTTAATGACTCTGGTAGCTGGTGTTAATGACTCTGGTAGCTGGTGTTAATGACTCTGGTAGCTAGTTTAATGACTTTGGTAGCTGGTATTAATGACTCTGGTAGCTGGTGTTAATGACTCTGGTAGCTAGTGTTAATGACTCTGGTAGCTGGTGTTAATGACTCTGGTAGCTGGTTTAATGACTCTGGTAGCTGGTGTTAATGACTCTGGTAGCTGGTATTAATGACTCTGGTAGCTGGTGTTAATGACTCTGGTAGCTGGTGTTAATGACTCTGGTAGCTGGTGTTAATGACTCTGGTAGCTGGTGTTAATGACTTTAGTAGCTGGTTTAATGACTCTGGTAGCTGGTGTTAATGACTCTGGTAGCTGGTGTTAATGACTCTGGTAGCTGGTGTTAATGACTGGTAGCTAGTGTTAATGACTCTGGTAGCTAGTTTAATGACTTTGGTAGCTGGTATTAATGACTCTGGTAGCTGGTGTTAATGACTCTGGTAGCTAGTGTTAATGACTCTGGTAGCTGGTGTTAATGACTCTGGTAGCTGGTTTAATGACTCTGGTAGCTGGTGTTAATGACTCTGGTAGCTGGTATTAATGACTCTGGTAGCTGGTGTTAATGACTCTGGTAGCTGGTGTTAATGACTCTGGTAGCTGGTGTTAATGACTCTGGTAGCTGGTGTTAATGACTCTGGTAGCTGGTGTTAATGACTCTGGTAGCTGGTGTTAATGACTCTGGTAGCTGGTTTAATGACTCTGGTATCTGGTGTTAATGACTCTGGTATCTGGTGTTAATGACTCTGGTAGCTGGTTTAATGACTCTGGTATCTGGTGTTAATGACTCTGGTAGCTGGTTTAATGACTCTGGTAGTTGGTGTTAATGACTCTGGTATCTGGTGTTAATGACTCTGGTAGCTGGTTTAATGACTCTGGTATCTGGTGGTAATGACTCTGGTATCTGGTGGTAATGACTCTGGTAGCTGGTGTTAATGACTCTGGTAGCTGGTTTAATGACTCTGGTAGCTGGTTTAATGACTCTGGTATCTGGTGTTAATGACTCTGGTATCTGGTGTTAATGACTCTGGTAGCTGGTGTTAATGACTCTGGTATCTGGTGTTAATGACTCTGGTAGTTGGTGCTAATGACTCTGGTATCTGGTGTTAATGACTCTGGTAGCTGGTGTTAATGACTCTGGTAGTTGGTGCTAATGACTTTGGTAGCTAGATATAATGACTAAAAGTTATTGGTAATGAACCTAGAAATTGTTAGTAATGACCGCGTTAGTGCTAATGGCTCTGCACATGGGTGGTAATTACCGTATTTATCAATACTAATAGCCCTGGTACTTGCTCCTAATGACACTAACAGTGAACGATCACCAGTCCATTTGCCAGGTGTGTTATAAAAGAACTACGATTTCAGAGAGGTAATAACAACGGATTTCAGTGGGAAAATAACGATATATTTACACTGATCAAAGACAGTAATGGTGATTCCAACTCAAGAGTAAGAAGGAATCCACTGAACGCCAAGAATTGTAAAAGATGACAATACCGTGCTCAGTGCTCCTCCCTTAAGTGAATGTGACTGACCTGACTAGGTTAAGGCATTGGCTTAAGACGGTGGGAGAATTGGACCTGCCTTGCATGGGCCAGTAGGTCTGCTGCAGTGTTCCTTCTCTCTTATGTTCTTACCCTTCCTGGAACCAGACACCAGCACTTAGGAGACAAACTTTTATGACCAGGTGTTACTCCCTCCTCGACCACCCAGCTGTGACCTGACGATGATCCTGGACACACCGAAACCTCTTCATAATGTTACTGCCCTTAGTGCGGCACTGGCGTACAGTCAAGTCAGTTAAAACAAAGGTAATTTCAACGCAGGAATAAGAACGAATCTATCTCCCAAGCAACGTTGAGTACAAACATAAAGCGCCATCAGCAGACGGAGAATCGAGCCTCCACTACGTCTTGTGCTGAATGACCCACATGGGTTTAGCGCTTACTACTAATTATTATATACATTATTCAATGGAGGACTAAGAGATTCTCTTTACAGCAGACAATATAACTGACTATAGCGGCCACCTGATCCATGCGTCCGCATACTGTGACCACCAATAACCAGTAACAATGTGCTAATTAAAATTTTATTGACTCTCATTGTTCTTCTTAAGCACCGGACATAAACAGAGCGATAAAACGCACATTATAACCATAATATCTCTGCTTAATCACTTTAGAGCAACACGAAGCCATGACACCATATATGTTCTCCTGGAGTGTTATACTTAATACTAAGACAAGCATGAACATACAGTTCTGAAAAGTCACAGAACGGGAGGGGCTTTGAACCCGCGGCAGCCTCACCAAGCCTGCCTCATCCAGCCTGTGCGGCAGCCTCACCCAGCCTGTGCGGCAGCCTCACCCAGTCTGTGATTTGTGTTATTACGATTTAAGAACATAAGAACATAAGAACGAAGGAACACTGCAGAAGGCCTACTGGCCCATGCGAGGCAGGTCCAAGTCCCTACCGGCTTAAGCCAATGCACCCAACCTAGTCAGGTCAGGTCACATTGACTCAAGGGAGGAACACGGCAACCGACCTGGTAGCACAAGCTATCAGGTCTAACTCACACCCACCCACATCTACTCATGTATTTATCCAACCTATTTTTAAAGCTACACAACGTTCTGGCCTCTATAACGGTACTTGGGAGTTTGTTCCACTCATCCACAACTCTATTACCAAACCAGTACTTTCCTATATCCCTCCTGAATCTGAATTTTTCCAACTTAAAACCATTGCTGCGAGTCCTGTCTAGGCTAGATATTATCAGCACACTATTTACATCCCCTTTATTTATTCCTGTCTTCCACTTATAAACCTCAATCATATCCCCCCTAATTCTACGTCTTTCTAGAGAGTGCAGTTTCAGGGCCCTTAGTCTATCCTCATAGGGAAGGTTTCTGATACATGGGATCATCTTTGTCATCCTCCTTTGTACATTTTCCAGAGAATTTATATCCATTCTGTAATACGGTGACCAAAACTGTGCAGCATAATCTAAATGAGGCCTAACCAAGGATGTATAGAGTTGAAGAACAACCTGAGGACTCCTATTATTTATGCTTCTTGATATGAAGCCAAGGATTCTATTAGCTTTATTGCGAACACTTATGCACTGTTGTCTTGGTTTCAGATTACTGCTAACCAGAACTCCTAAATCTTTTTCGCAATCCGTAATATTAAGATCTACATTATTTAGTTTATATGTGGCATGGTTATTGTCCTGTCCAACATTTAGAACTTTGCATTTGTCTATATTAAACTGCATCTGCCACTTCTCCGACCACTGCATCAGTCTATTCAAATCTTCCTGGAGTGCTCGAATGTCCTCGTCAGAATGAATTCGACGGCCTATTTTGGTGTCATCGGCAAACTTGCCGATGTCGCTCTTTATGCCCTCATCTATGTCGTTTATGTAGATTGTGAACAGCAGGGGGCCCAACACTGACCCCTGTGGAACACCGCTCGTGACGCTTCCCCACTCTGATTTCTCCCCATTTATGCAAACTCTCTGCTGCCTATTTGTCAACCATGCCTCTATCCAGGAAAAAATTTCTCCTCCTATTCCATGTGCTTTAATTTTCCTCAATAGTCTCTGATGTGGGACCCTGTCAAAAGCCTTACTGAAGTCCATATACACAATATCATATTCGTTACCATGATCTACCTCCTCAAATACCTTAGTGAAAAAAGTTAATAAATTCGTAAGGCAGGAACGTCCCTTTGTAAAACCATGCTGAGATTCGTTGATTAATTTATGCTTTTCAAGGTGGCTACGAACTGCCTCGGCAATTATTGATTCCATAAATTTTCCCACTATGGAGGTTAGGCTTATTGGTCTATAGTTCGAAGCTAAGGACCTGTCACCTGTTTTGAAAATAGGTATCACATTTGCCATTTTCCACTTATCTGGCACCATGCCAGTTTGTAGTGATATGTTGAAAAGATTAGCCAAAGGTGTGCTAAGCTCCTCTTTACATTCCTTTAGAACCCTTGCATACAGTTCATCAGGGCCTGGGGATTTGTTAGGTTTTAATTTATCTATTTGCCTAAGGACCATGTCACTTGTGACCCTAATAGTGCACAGTTTATTATCGTCCTGTTCTACATAATTTATCATTACTGGAATATCACTGGTATCCTCCTGTGTAAAAACTGAGAGGAAGTATGTGTTAAAAATTCTACACATTTCCTTATCACTGTCAGTGAGCTGACCCGAGGAACTTTTGAGTGGGCCTATCTTGTCCCTGATCTTACTTCTGTATACCTGAAAGAATCCTTTTGGGTTAGTCTTCGATTCTCTTGCAACTTTAACCTCATAATCTCTTTTTGCTTTTCTAATTCCCTTTTTTATTTCTCTCTTTAACTGAATATATCGATTTCTTAATTGCCCCTCTCCTCTTTTGATTTGCCTATATATGCCTCTCTTTTGACCAATCAGATATTTTAATCTATTGTTCATCCATTTAGGATCATTTTTGTTTGATCTGATTTCCCTATTTGGAACATAATTTGACTGAGCAGCTAGAACTATGCCCTGGAAAGCATCATATCGGCAACCATCACCACCTACCTGACCCCTAGTCAGGTCATTCCAGTTCAGCCCACCTAAGTAATTTTTCAGTCCTATGAAATCAGCCAAGCGAAAGTCAGGGACGGAGACTTGATTGCCATTATTAGGGGAATTCCATGATATGTTAAAACTGAGTGATTTGTGATCACTCTCCCCAAGCTCATCATTAACCTCAAGATTATTAATTAGTGTTTCCCTACTGGCAAGAACCAAGTCAAGGAGGTTATTTCCCCTAGTTGGCTCTGTCACAAACTGTTTTAAAAAACAATCCTGGATCGTATCAAGAAAGTCACCCGACTCTAAATTTCCTGTCAAATTGCTCCAGTCAATCTGTCTATAGTTGAAATCTCCCATTAGCACAACATTTTCGTATGTAGATGCCTTACGAATTTCGTCCCATAGAAGTTTACTGCACTCCCTATCAAGATTTGGGGCCCTGTAAATCACACCCAAAATTAGTTTTTCTCGGCCCTCGAGAAGCTGTAACCAAACAGATTCAGTGGCTGACGCTTCTAATTTAATATCTTGTCTAACACAACAATTTAAATTGTCTCTGACATACATCGCTACTCCACCACCTTTCCTGTTGACCCTGTCAGTGTGGAATAATTTATAGCCTTGTATGTGACATTCAGATGGCATCTCTCTATCTTTCAGATTGAGCCAGGTCTCTGTTATAGCAATAATATCTATGTTTCCTGCACTTGCAATTAATCTTAGCTCATCTATCTTATTTCTAACACTCCTGCTATTAGTATAGTAAACCTTAAGGGAGCTAGTCCCTTGCTGCCCTCTGCTGTCCCCCTTTGTTTTCTGACCTGTTCCATTGTCTTTATTTATAACTTCATGCTGAATGCCTTTTATACATTTACTGTTTCCAACCCTAGTGTTGCAACCTGCTTGTTTCCCACACACACCCATACCTCTATCTTCCATCAGTTTAAAATCATAGGCATTTCACCAATGGCCTTCTCAATCGAGTCTGCAAGTGCTACCACCCCTGCCCCAGAGAGATGAACCCCATCCCTTGCATACATATCATGTTTGCCATAAAAGTTGTTCCAGTTGTCAATGAATGGGATTGCAAGTTCCTTGCAGTATCTGTCTAGCCAGCAATTTACACCAATTGCCCTAGACAACCATTCATTTCCTACTCCCCTTCTAGGCAAGATGCTACATATGATTGGGATCCCTCCCTTAGACTTAATGAAATCTATAGCTGACCTGTACTTATCTAGCAGCTCTTCTCTCCTACCCTTCCCAATATCATTTCCACCAGCACTGAGACAGATAATGGGCTTGTTCCCATTACCTGACATGATATTATCCAGTCTGTTGACAATGTCCCCAACACCAGCTCCAGGGAAGCACACTCTATCTCTCATCTTCTTATTCCTATTACAAAAAGCACGGTCAACATATCTTACCTGAGAGTCACCAACCACAAGAATGCGCTTACCTTCATTAGCAGGGGCAGTAGTACCCTTACCTTCACTGGCCACTGAAGTACATTCATCCTGGAGAACAGAGAAGCGATTTCCTACCTTCAGATCTTCACTCTTAACTTTCCTTACTCTGATGCGCCTCCCATTACTGTGAACAACTCGCCACTTGTAGCAGGTGCTGGGCTGCACCTCACTGCTGGTACCCGTTGCTACCTCCCCACCTACAGCCTCCTCACAGTGAGAGACAGACTGCACCTCACTGCTAGAAGCCTCATTCCCCACATCTCCAACCACCTCACACTCTCTCCCAGGCCCATTGAGGTGGACCTTCAGCCTCCTAATCTCCTCCTGGAGAAGCAAGACCTCCTCCTTCAACTCTCCAAACTCAGTTTTTAAAACACTGCAGAAGCAAGCCATGCTTTGTAACCGTCCACGCTAATCCTCAAAGCAGCTCAGGGTCTGTGACCTCACGTGACGACTGACCACTGGTGACTTTTGTGTTTCAATGATGTTCTAACTAGCCTTTATACATGGGAGTACATGAGAGCACATGGGAGTACATGAAACTACATGGGAGTACGAAAGTACACGGGAGTATGAGACTACATGGGAGCATATGCTAACACAAGATAGCACATAGGGAGTACATGGAAGCATATGCGAGCACATGATAGCACATATGGAGTACATGGAAGCATATGCGAGCACATGATAGCACATATGGAGTACATGGAAGCATATGCGAGCACATGATAGCACATATGGAGTACATGGAAGCATATGCGAGCACATGATAGCACATAGGGAGTACATGGAAGCATATGCGAGCACATGATAGCACATATGGAGTACATGGAAGCATATGCGAGCACATGATAGCACATATGGAGTACATGGAAGCATATGCGAGCACATGATAGCACATATGGAGTACATGGAAGCATATGCGAGCACATGATAGCACATAGGGAGTACATGAAAGCATATGCGAGCACATGATAGCACATGAAGGCATATGGCAAATGAAAAATATAAATAGCAGAGGACCTGGAAGTCCACTATCTACTACAACCTAGATTACGGACTATCGTGTATATCTACGTGTATGAATCGAAGACAGACAAGCAGTAGTGAATGTGGCTGCTCAGTGTTCTCTAAATACCCAACAAGTACTTGCTGAGATACACAAATAACCCGCACATAAAAGACAGAAGCTTACGACGACGTTTCGGTCCGACTTGGACCATTGACAAAGTCACACTAACAGAGGAGGAGCAGAACGGCTATATATAGGCAGGAAGAGGTGGAGGTAGTAGTAGTGGTAGAAGTAGTAGTAGTAGTAGTACAAGAATTGTATATAATACCGACAGGATGAAATGACACATGCACAACACCCGGGCATCCCCACCGTAGACGTTTCGCCATCCAGCCAGCCACTGGATGGCGAAACGTCCACAACAAAGACAACCAGACGCCGCACATGTGTCTAATTTCATCAGTAGATGTAGTAGAAGAAGAAGAGGTAGTAGTAGTGGTAGTGGTAGAAGTGGGAAATAAGGAAGACGAGCCAGTCAAATACAAAGGAAGGGGAGCACTGCAAGAGAGCTAGAAACCCACAGAGGGAGAGCAAGCGCACCGAGGTGCGTGAAAGGGGAAGTGGTGAAATAAAATAAAGAAGGAACAGAAACACGAGACAGGAGAGAGAAAGACAACCCAGAGGAGAAAAGGAGAGAGGAAAGGGGAAGAGGAAGAAGAAAAAGAAGATGTCTTTCTTGATCTGATCCGCCTCTGTGTGGACTCCAACTCCTTTTCCTTCCAAGGGAAATATTATTCCCAAACCTTCGGTGTCGCTATGGGCTCTCCTCTCTCTCCTGTCCTTGCTAATCTTTACATGGAATACTTCGAGACTGTTCTTCTTCCTACCCTCGATGTGCAACCTTCACTCTGGCTCCGCTATGTGGATGACATCTTTGCTCTGTGGCCTCATGACTCCAGTCTCTTCCAACCTTTTCTTGAAGCTCTTAACAATCTTGCCCCTTCCATTAAGTTTAAAGCTGAATGGGAATCTAATTCCTTACTTCCTTTCCTTGATGTCCATGTCCACCGCTCAGATACAGGCTTTTCCTTTTCCGTTTACCGTAAACCTATGCACAGTGGCATGTACATTCACTACTTTTCCTATCATGCTTCCCCTGTCAAGAAAAGTGTTCTTATCTCCCTCTTTCTCCGTGCCCTCCGCATCTGTGATCCTCAGTTCCTTCCAGCAGAAATTTCCACTCTTTATAATTCGTTCTCCCGTCTTGGCTACCCTTCCCATTTCATAGACTCTGCCCTCTCACGTGCTAAACGCAATTTCTTCTCTCCCAAACTCTCTACTCATGGGAACTCTTCTATCCTCTGCCTTCCCTACATTTCCGGTCTTTCTAATCTCAACAATTCTCTCCGTCCCTTAGACATCAAGCTTACCTTCCGCCAGACTAACACTCTTCGCACTAATCTCGTTCATACCTCTCCTCCCTCTACAGATGTTCCTGGTGTCTACTCTATTTCTTGCTCCTCCTGTCCTCTTCAATACTTTGGAGAAACTGGTCGATCTCTTTCTGACAGACTTAGGGAGCACAAAAATAGTGTTAGGCTTGCCGACACTAACAATGCTCTTTTCTGTCACGTCAGAGATCATAGCCATCCTATTGACTGGTCTTCTGCTAAAACTGTCTTCCCTACTTCCAACTCGAACAGTCGCCGTTTAGTTGAATCCTCTCTTATACACAACTTTCCTTGTATGAACCTTAGCCCTGGCTTCGTCTCTGTAGATGCCTTCCTCTCCCACTACATTGTAAAATGCTCCAAACTTCAGAACACCCGTGACTTAACCTGAATCCTCATTTTTTCTTCTTCTTCTTTTTCTTCTTCCTCTTCCCCTTTCCTCTCTCCTTTTCTCCTCTGGGTTGTCTTTCTCTCTCCTGTCTCGTGTTTCTGTTCCTTCTTTATTTTATTTCACCACTTCCCCTTTCACGCACCTCGGTGCGCTTGCTCTCCCTCTGTGGGTTTCTAGCTCTCTTGCAGTGCTCCCCTTCCTTTGTATTTGACTGGCTCGTCTTCCTTATTTCCCACTTCTACCACTACCACTACTACTACCTCTTCTTCTTCTACTACATCTACTGATGAAATTAGACACATGTGCGGCGTCTGGTTGTCTTTGTTGTGGACGTTTCGCCATCCAGTGGCTGGCTGGATGGCGAAACGTCTACGGTGGGGATGCCCGGGTGTTGTGCATGTGTCATTTCATCCTGTCGGTATTATATACAATTCTTGTACTACTACTACTACTACTTCTACCACTACTACTACCTCCACCTCTTCCTGCCTATATATAGCCGTTCTGCTCCTCCTCTGTTAGTGTGACTTTGTCAATGGTCCAAGTCGGACCGAAACGTCGTCGTAAGCTTCTGTCTTTTATGTGCGGGTTATTTGTGTATCGTTCCAGTCACGGTATTGTGCCTTTTTGTTATTTACTTGCTGAGAGTTGGTATAGCTACAGATAGTTTTCGTCGTAGCATAGATTAAGAAAATAGTTGCCTTTTCCCCTTGCCCTAGTAGAGGTGAACGCTTCCCAAACAGCCAACAGAGGTCAGGTCTGGCCAGCATCACGAGAAAGTTAGGTTTTCCTGGGCATGCACGTCAAGGCGGAGAGATACTTGTGATATATCATCCGCAGACGAAGTCGCTGGAATAAATGTTGAGAAAACTGGACAAAGTTTGCAACAAAAGAACCATATGGTATTTCTACCAGAGTACTAGTAATAGTACTAGTAGTAGGAGCAGTATTAGTAGCAGTACTAGGAGCAGCAGCAGCAGTAGTAGTAGTAGGAGGAGCAGTAGTAGTAATAATAGTGGTGGTGGGAGGGGGGATGGTGGTGTATGCCAGTGAGGTTCTAGTGGTGGGTGGCAGTGTTGGGTAGGGAAGGCAGCAGACCTCCCCACGTGAGGCAGGAAGGGACCTGCCTTTCCTCCACACAATATTCTGGGTGTCAACATCATTGGTCACGCATATTGTACCCCACGAACGCATGCAACAAAAATGCAAGAAAAGAGGAATAACTAGAAATACCGAAGAACAGAGAACTAGAGAGAGAGAAAAAGAAAGAAGCAGAGAGGAGGGGGGGGGGAAGGAGAAATATCAAATGGGTTCAATTATGTTTTGTAAGCAAACTACATCCGGCTGCCACAGACACAACCAGTCTGGCAACGAAGGAACTTCATAAAATACATTCCATAACCATACGCCAATCACTGCCAGAAATCGATGGTTGGCGAGGAAAAATGTATATAACATTGTTCTCCTGTGTATGCAAATATGTTGGCAGATTTAACAACCTGTAGGGCCGAGGAGGAACACACACACACACACACACACACACACACACACACACACACGAGGCAGTGGTTCTTATGAGAAGAACATGTATCATACATACTCTTGTATGATACATGAAACAGCGCGAGTGTTTATTATCGCACGGTTTCGCTCAAAGGAGATAAGGTTCTCTTTGAGAGAAACGTTGGGTTAACTCACGCTGTTTCGTGTGTCTCGCTCTTCTTTCGTGTGTCTTACGCTGTCTGACGTTTCTTTGTTATTTACATGTCGCTTCGTTATCTCTTCCATCAACATGTGTCCCTGTCAAGTTTGCCCTGCCAGTGCCCTGTACACGACCCACCCCTGCCAGTGCCCTGTACACGACCCAGCACTGCCAGTGCCCTGTACACGACCCAGCACTTGACCTCTCAGGAACAATACACAGACTTACTATTGTTCTTAATAGCTCTGAAGGTATTATGGTGGTGTTTGAGCAACTTTCTGGCCCACCAACATGCATTCTTCCAATAACATTCTTTCATTATATATATATATATATATATATATATATATATATATATATATATATATATATATATATATATATATATATATATATATATATATATATATATATAAACTTTATCGCAAATTTTACAAGGAATCTTATAGACACATCCATCAGCATTTTGGGGGGAATTCTTTATCAAAAGTTTTTTTACTGTATTAAGATTTTTGAATACAACATTAATAATAAAAGTCTTAAGAAGAGAAGGCATATCAACCAAGTTTTCATGGTAAGGGAGAACCAACATATTTTTAGTTGAATAAGGCTGGTTGTCCCTTTTTGGATTGTAAAAAGTATATCTAGCAACTTTAAAAGATTTATCAATTACATTTCTTGGGTATTTTAAATCATTACTTATTTCATAAATTTTGGATATTTCCTCATCTATGAACTCAGGACTACAAATTCGTAAAGCTCTCAAAAACATTGATGAGAAAACAGACAGCTTGACTCTATCTGTCTGTTTTCTCATCAATGTTTCTGAGAGCTTTACGAATTTGTAGTCCTGAGTTCATAGATGAGGAAATATCCAAAATTTATGAAATAGGTAATGATTTAAAATACCCAAGAAATGTAATTGATAAATATTTTAAAGTTGCTAGAAATACTTTTTACAATCCAAAAAGGGACAACCAGCCTTATTCAACTAAAAATATGTTGGTTCTCCCTTACCATGAAAACTTGGTTGATATGCCTTCTCTTCTTAAGACTTTTAATATTAAAGTTGTATTCAAAAATCTTAATACAGTAAAAAAAACTTTTGATAAAGAATTCCCCCCAAAATGCTGATGGATGTGTCTATAAGATTCCTTGTAAAATTTGCGATAAAGTTTATTACGGTCAAACTGGTAAAAATCTCGAACTAAGATTAAAACAACATAAATATAGCATTAGAACTGGACAAGATTCCAATGCTCTATTTATTCATGTAAGAGATTTTAACCATCCAATTGATTTTCAAAAAGTTGAGAAAGTAGTATCAAGCAAGTCCATGGTCGACAGGAATATAATTGAATCTTGTTTCATAAAAAGCAGTTTTGACAATAATATGAATATTTCCTTTGGTTTATATAAATTAGATCCATTTATAATATAATTTGGGAAGAATTTAATAATACACTGGACAAATAATAATTTTTTAAATTTTCTTGGGTAGAATAGTTTGTTGATGCACAAATAACCCGCACATAAAAGAGAGAAGCTTACGACGACGTTTCGGTCCGACTTGGACCATTGACAAAGTCAGTGTGACTTTGTCAATGGTCCAAGTCGGACCGAAACGTCGTCGTAAGCTTCTCTCTTTTATGTGCGGGTTATTTGTGTATCGTTCCAGTCACGGTATTGTGCCTTTTTGTTATTTATAGTTTGTTGATGAGTTGTGAGAAGGACCTGTCCAGTCGGGTCGGCGCACGTCAGGTGTTTAACCGTTGTGGGATCTGATAGTGAGGTGTTGCCCAGACCCCTTATATAGCTTCCTTGGATGCTTTACTTTCATAGTTCCTTGATAATGTGAGTAGTCACGAAAGCGCTTGGAATTTCTCTATTCTTCCACAGTGGTTGTTTTCCATATATATATATATATATATATATATATATATATATATATATATATATATATATATATATATATATATATATATATATATATATATATAATAACCACCAAGTATTACAAAAGTTAAAGAAACCTATACAATATTCAGTGGAAATTACTTATATAATAAATTACTGCAAATTATTGAACAGTAAAAAGTTCAGGAGAATTAGAGCATTTATTAAAATTTTTGAAATCCCAGGGACTCGAAGAGTATTCATGGCTGACTTAATGTAGACAAATTTCAGAATGAGAAGAATGTGACCAACGGAGAGCAGTTGTAGGTCAGGGACCTTTATGCTCACATATTTTGACTTCGGAGTTTGGCAAAGAACTATCAACATACTGCAAGGTAAACTTGAAATACTTAAAACTGGAAAATATTAGGAAGTGTTTCTATATGACACCTGCTGTCCATGTCCACTCATCAGTATAAAATAGGTACTTGGGTGCTAGTCGACTGGTGTGGGTCGCATCCTGGGACAAAACTGACCTAATTTGCCCGAAATGCTCAGCATAACAAGCGGCTTTCTATACAGTAGTATGTAATTGATGTCATCTAGGCCTGTATACCTCGTACATATACTTGTAGAAATACAGATATTATTATTATTACTGTTCACTCCCATCCCTATCTTTATACACTGCTCACCACCACCATCCCAAGAGTCCCAACAGTTCGTCCTTCACCATCCCAAGAGTCCCAACAGTTCGTCCTTCACCATCCCAAGAGTCCCAACAGTTCGTCCTTCACCATCCCAAGAGTCCCAACAGTTCGTCCTTCACCATCCCAAGAGCTCCCAGGGAGTCACAGGTCCCCCCCCCCCACCATCCCCCTCACCAAGAATTAACATGACGGTGCATTAGGTTTTTTTAAGGCAGTTATTATGCAGACAATCAAAATATTCAAGTGAACAACAGCTAATATAATTACCTTAAATTACATTCAAGGTTATTTATCAATTGTCCGGCGAGCTGTAACGTAAATATGTTAAATAATTGAGTTATAATTACCGTCAGAGTGTTGGAGCAGGGATGGTGGAGCCTGCTGGGTGTTGGGGAGACAGTCTTACATGGTGGAGCCTGCTGGGTGTTGGGGAGACAGTCTTACATGGTGGAGCCTGCTGGGTGTTGGGGTGACAGTCTTACATGGTGGAGCCTGCTGGGTGTTGGGGTGACAGTCTTACATGGTGGAGCCTGCTGGGTGTTGGGGAGACAGTCTTACATGGTGGAGCCTGCTGGGTGTTGGGGAGACAGTCTTACATGGTGGAGCCTGCTGGGTGTTGGGGAGACAGTCTTACATGGTGGAGCCTGCTGGGTGTTGGGGAGACAGTCTTACATGGTGGAGCCTCCTGGGTGTTGGGGAGACAGTCTTACATGGTGGAGCCTCCTGGGTGTTGGGGGGACAGTCTTACATGGTGGAGCCTGCTGGGTGTTGGGGAGACAGTCTTACATGGTGGAGCCTGCTGGGTGTTGGGGAGACAGTCTTACATGGTGGAGCCTGCTGGGTGTTGGGGGGACAGTCTTACATGGTGGAGCCTGCTGGGTGTTGGGGAGACAGTCTTACATGGTGGAGCCTCCTGGGTGTTGGGGGGACAGTCTTACATGGTGGAGCCTGCTGGGTGTTGGGGGGACAGTCTTACATGGTGGAGCCTGCTGGGTGTTGGGGAGACAGTCTTACATGGTGGAGCCTGCTGGGTGTTGGGGAGACAGTCTTACATGGTGGAGCCTCCTGGGTGTTGGGGGGACAGTCTTACGTGGTGGAGCCTGCTGGGTGTTGGGGAGACAGTCTTACGTGGTGGAGCCTGCTGGGTGTTGGGAAGACAGTCTTACATGGTGGAGCCTGCTGGGTGTTGGGGGCACAGTCTTACATGGTGGAGCCTGAACATTAAAATGGTATAAAATACCGACAGGTTGTTAGGTAAGACACATATGCAACAGTTAGGTATCTTTATTTCGAAACGTTTCGCCTACACAGTAGGCTTCTTCAGTCGAGTACAGAAAAGTTGATAGAAGCAGAAGAGACTTGAAGACGATGTAATCAGTCCATCACCCTTAAAGTTTTGAGGTGGTCAGTCCCTCAGTCTGGAGAAGAGCATTGTTCCGTAGTCTGAAACAATATGGAGTTGAAGTGACAGGATGGAGCCTTATATAGCGCCAGGAGGTGAGACGTAGGTCACTTTGGGAGGTCAGGTCCCTCTCAAGGGTGATTACATCGTCTTCAAGTCTCTTCTGCTTCTATCAACTTTTCTGTACTCGACTGAAGAAGCCTACTGTGTAGGCGAAACGTTTCGAAATAAAGATACCTAACTGTTGCATATGTGTCTTACCTAACATGGTGGAGCCTGCGGGGTGTTGGGGGACAGTCTTACATGGTGGAGCCTGCTGGGTGTTGGGGAGACAGTCTTACATGGTGGAGCCTGCTGGATGTTGGGGGGACAGTCTTACATGGTGGAGCCTGCTGGGTGTTCGGGAGACAGTCTTACATGGTGGAGCCTGCTGGGTGTTGGGGAGACAGTCTTACGTGGTGGAGCCTGCTGGGTGTTGGGGGACAGTCTTACATGGTGGAGCCTGCTGGGTGTTGGGGAGACAGTCTTACATGGAGGAGCCTGCTGGGTGTTGGGGGGACAGTCTTACATGGTGGAGCCTGCTGGGTGTTGGGGGGACAGTCTTACATGGTGGAGCCTGCTGGGTGTTGGGGAGACAGTCTTACATGGTGGAGCCTGCTGGGTGTTTGGGGAGACAGTCTTACATGGTGGAGCCTGCTGGGTGTTGGGGGACAGTCTTACATGGTGGAGCCTGCTGGGTGTTGGGGTGACAGTCTTACATGGTGGAGCCTGCTGGGTGTTGGGGAGACAGTCTTACATGGTGGAGCCTGCTGGGTGCTGGGGAGACAGTCTTACATGGTGGAGCCTGCTGGGTGTTGGGGAGACAGTCTTACATGGTGGAGCCTGCTGGGTGTTAGGGGGACAGTCTTACATGGTGGACCCTGCTGGGTGTTGGGGGGACAGTCTTACATGGTAGAGCCTGCTGGGTGTTGGGGGGACAGTCTTACATGGTGGAGCCTGCTGGGTGTTGGGGAGACAGTCTTACATGGTGGGCCTGCTGGATGTTGGTGGGACAGTCTTACATGGTGGAGGCTGCTGGATGTTGGGGTGACAGTCTTACATGGTGGAACCTGTTGGGTGCTGGGGGACAGTCTTACATGGTGGAGCCTGCTGGGTGTTGGGGAGACAGTCTTACATGGTGGAGCCTGCTGGGTGTTGGGGGGCAGTCTTACATGGTGGAGCCTGCTGGGTGTTGGGGAGACAGTCTTACATGGAGGAGCCTGCTGGGTGTTGGGAGGACAGTCTTACATGGTGGAGCCTGCTGGGTGTTGGGGACAGTCTTACATGGTGGAGCCTGCTGGGTGTTGGGGTGACAGTCTTACATGGTGGAGCCTGCTGGGTGTTGGGGAGACAGTCTTACATGGTGGAGCCTGCTGGGTGCTGGGGAGACAGTCTTACATGGTGGAGCCTGCTGGGTGTTGGGGAGACAGTCTTACATGGTGGAGCCTGCTGGGTGTTAGGGGGACAGTCTTACATGGTGGAGCCTGCTGGGTGTTGGGGAGACAGTCTTACATGGTGGAGCCTGCTGGGTGTTGGGGGGACAGTCTTACATGGTAGAGCCTGCTGGGTGTTGGGGGGACAGTCTTACATGGTGGAGCCTGCTGGGTGTTGGGGAGACAGTCTTACATGGTGGGCCTGCTGGATGTTGGTGGGACAGTCTTACATGGTGGAGCCTGCTGGATGTTAGGGTGACAGTCTTACATGGTGGAACCTGCTGGGTGCTGGGGGGACAGTCTTACATGGTGGAGCCTGCTGGGTGTTGGGGAGACAGTCTTACATGGTGGGCCTGCTGGATGTTGGTGGGACAGTCTTACATGGTGGAGCCTGCTGGATGTTAGGGTGACAGTCTTACATGGTGGAACCTGCTGGGTGCTGGGGGGACAGTCTTACATGGTGGAGCCTGCTGGGTGTTGGGGAGACAGTCTTACATGGTGGGCCTGCTGGTTGTTGGTGGGACAGTCTTACATGGTGGAGCCTGCTGGATGTTAGGGTGACAGTCTTACATGGTGGAACCTGCTGGGTGTTGGGGAGACAGTCTTACATGGTGGAACCTGCTGGGTGCTGGGGGGACAGTCTTACATGGTGGAGCCTGCTGGGTGTTGGGGAGACAGTCTTACATGGTGGAGCCTGCTGGGTGTTGGGGTGACAGTCTTACATGGTGGAGCCTGCTGGGTGTTGGCGAGACAGTCTTACATGGGAGAGGTGATAAGGAGAGAGAAGAATTGGAAGTTGGGAAAGGAGTTGGCAAGGAAGGAGATACGAGGGAAGGATGAAGAGGTGGGCAGGAAGGAAGATTGTAGTGTCGAGGAGCTGGTGGGGACAAGTTACAAGTTGGCTTAGTTACCTCATCCACTGAGGGAAGGTGGGTGGTAACACTGAGGGAAGGTGGGTGGTCACACTGAGGGAAGGTGGGTGGTCACACTCATGGAAGGTGGGTGGTCACACTGTTATACAAAATTAGGTACATCAGCAGTTTGCTGTTAAGTTAGCTAAGTTGCCTCTGTCACACTCCATCACACAGGATGGGTTTCTTGCATAAGGAATTGAAATCTTTCTTCTGATCTGATTCATTCTCTTCTGGCATCTCACTGATTTAATCATAAATAGTAACAGTCCAAGTACTGATCCTTGGGGAACCCTTCTAACTACCCTTTCCCAGCATTCTCTGTTTACCATTAAATATCCGTCATTCTACTGTACAACTTTACCTTACATTCTTACTCCTCTACATTGCAAATCAATCTCTGACAGTGTACTGTATCACAGACTTTCATGTAACTCAAAACTGTTCAGTTGACTCATGCTTGTCTTCACTGAGCTTCGTAATTCTGCCATACAGCTTCAGTAGGTTGGTGAGCCACGACTTACCTTCTCTAAACCAGTGATAACTCTCACTACCCAAGTTCCTCCTTTCCAGGTGCTTTATTAATATCTTCGTATTTATTATCAAATAATTCGGACAGCAGTGTATAGATGTTGTTGAAACCGACTTGTGTGCATGTATGTGTGTGTGTGTGTGTGTGTGTGTGTGTGTGTGTGTGTGTGTGTGTGTGTGTGTGTGTGTGTGTAGATACTTAACAGGTATACAGATAGGACGGATTATTAAGCGGACAGATAGAGTGGCAGGTAAACGTATAGGGGTAACAGGTGTTGGTCCCTCCCTGGACAGCAGCGTGTCACCGAGACAGAGGTCATCTGTCACTCCTGGGAGAGTACACCACCCACACCATATGTGGTCTTCACTCTAATTGAGCTGTCACTGTCGTGCCTTCACTCTATCACCGCCTTCATGCAAGAGACCACACACTGGTAACATGATCGTGGGGGGAGTATCGCTTACAGCCCTATGACAGGGGCAGCCCTATGACAGGGGCAGCCCTATGACAGGGGCAGTCGTATGACAAGGGCAGCCTTATGGCAGGGGCAGCCCTATGACAGGGGCAGCCCTATGGTAGGGCCAGCCTTATGGCAAGGGCAGCCCTATGGCAGGGGAAGCCCTATGGCAGGGGCAGCCCTATGGCAGGGGCAGCCCTATGACAAGAGCAGCCCTATGACAAGAGCAGCCCTATGAAAGAGGCAGCCCTATGACAAGGCCAGGCCTATGGCAGGGCCAGCCCTATGGCAGGAGCAGCCCTATGGCAGGGGCAGCCCTAAGACAAGGGCAGCCCTAAGACAAGGGCACAGTGAGCCGTCTTCATGCCGCTAAGCGATCATACCTTCCCATCACCTTCCCAAACCGCCTTTCAGTCTTCAATTCTACTCTTTTTCATTCTTATTCATTACTTTTCATTTTTCTCTTTTTCATCTCTTTCCATATGTTGCCCTTCTCGTCCCCTCGACAGTTTTCCTTGTCCTTCTTTAGCCTCTTCAACTCATCTCATACATCGTCTACCAACCTTCCATTCACTCATTCCTCACCCATCTCGAGTCTTCTCAAAATTTTTACTTCTAAAAAGTCTTCTTATAAAAATTCCTTCTCCCATCCTCGTCATTATCATCAATTTTGCTTCACTTACAATGATAATGATGAAGTTTATTATCCCAGGAGTGGTCCTTGTATCACGGACAGTATGGGTCTCAGGAGTGGTCCTTGTATCACGGACAGTATGGGTCCCAGGAGTGGTCCTTGTATCACGGACAGTATGGGTCTCAGGAGTGGTCCTTGTATCACGGACAGTATGGGTCTCAGGAGTGGTCCTTGTATCACGGACAGTATGGGTCTCAGGAGTGGTCCTTGTATCACGAACAGTATGGGTCTCAGGAGTGGTCCTTGTGATGTATCACAAACAGTATGGGTCTCAGGAGTGGTCCTTGTGATGTATCACAAACAGTATGGGTCTCAGGAGTGGTCCTTGTAATGTATCACAAACAGTATGGGTCCCAGGAGTGGTCCTTGTAATGTATCACAAACAGTATGGGTCCCAGGAGTGGTCCTTGTAATGTATCACAAACAGTATGGGTCTCAGGAGTGGTCCTTGTAATGTATCACAAACAGTATGGGTCCCAGGAGTGGTCCTTGTAATGTATCACAAACAGTATGGGTCTCAGGAGTGGTCCTTGTAATGTATCACAAACAGTATGGGTCTCAGGAGTGGTCCTTGTAATGTATCACAAACAGTATGGGTCTCAGGAGTGGTCCTTGTAATGTATCACAAACAGTATGGGTCTCAGGAGTGGTCCTTGTAATGTATCACAAACAGTATGGGTCCCAGGAGTGGTCCTTGTATCACAAACAGTATGGGTCCCAGGAGTGGTCCTTGTAATGTATCACAAACAGTATGGGTCTCAGGAGTGGTCCTTGTAATGTATCACAAACAGTATGGGTCTCAGGAGTGGTCCTTGTAATGTATCACAAACAGTATGGGTCCCAGGAGTGGTCCTTGTAATGTATCACAAACAGTATGGGTCCCAGGAGTGGTCCTTGTAATGTATCACAAACAGTATGGGTCCCAGGAGTGGTCCTTGTAATGTATCACAAACAGTATGGGTCTCAGGAGTGGTCCTTGTAATGTATCACAAACAGTATGGGTCTCAGGAGTGGTCCTTGTAATGTATCACAAACAGTATGGGTCTCAGGAGTGGTCCTTGTAATGTATCACAAACAGTATGGGTCTCAGGAGTGGTCCTTGTAATGTATCACAAACAGTATGGGTCCCAGGAGTGGTCCTTGTATCACAAACAGTATGGGTCCCAGGAGTGGTCCTTGTAATGTATCACAAACAGTATGGGTCCCAGGAGTGGTCCTTGTATCACAAACAGTATGGGTCTCAGGAGTGGTCCTTGTAATGTATCACGGACAGTATGGGTCCCAGGAGTGGTCCTTGTAATGTATCACAAACAGTATGGGTCTCAGGAGTGGTCCTTGTAATGTATCACAAACAGTATGGGTCCCAGGAGTGGTCCTTGTAATGTATCACAAACAGTATGGGTCTCAGGAGTGGTCCTTGTAATGTATCACAAACAGTATGGGTCTCAGGAGTGGTCCTTGTAATGTATCACAAACAGTATGGGTCTCAGGAGTGGTCCTTGTAATGTATCACGGACAGTATGGGTCCCAGGAGTGGTCCTTGTAATGTATCACAAACAGTATGGGTCTCAGGAGTGGTCCTTGTAATGTATCACAAACAGTATGGGTCCCAGGAGTGGTCCTTGTAATGTATCACAAACAGTATGGGTCTCAGGAGTGGTCCTTGTAATGTATCACAAACAGTATGGGTCTCAGGAGTGGTCCTTGTAATGTATCACAAACAGTATGGGTCTCAGGAGTGGTCCTTGTAATGTATCACAAACAGTATGGGTCCCAGGAGTGGTCCTTGTAATGTATCACAAACAGTATGGGTCTCAGGAGTGGTCCTTGTAATGTATCACAAACAGTATGGGTCTCAGGAGTGGTCCTTGTAATGTATCACAAACAGTATGGGTCCCAGGAGTGGTCCTTGTGGATACATTACATGTTTATTTCTCTCCATCTTGGCACATCCTCCCTCACTATGACTGCCGAGTGTCAGAAACCAGTTCGTGATTTGCGGAGGGAGGCTCGAGCCTCCAGCACTCCTTACGGTGAATGACCCTCACGGGTTTATCGCCTCGTGTAATACGAAAAAGCACTCACACAAATAGTCTAAATTATTGTTCCAGCTGATATATTAAATCATCAAAAGTAATTA